>NC_077234.1:199731732-199881732 GCF_027887165.1 Monodelphis domestica
TAATTTTCTCTTTTGCTCTAAAATGCTCTAAAATTTCTCAGATTATTTTCCCTTTATTTCAGGGGTAGTCTGCTTGGAAGGAGGCATAGAGGTGGCTCAGTGGATAGAGTGCTGGGCTTGGAGTCAAGAAGACCTGATTTAAAATCTAACTTCCAACAATTACTGTGATGTTGGGCGAGTTACTTAACTTCTGTTTCCCTTAATCCAGTGGAGAAGGAAATGGCAAATCACTCTAGGATCCTTGCCAAGAATACCGTATGGACACTATGATCCAGAGGGTCATGAAAAGTTACATGACTGAACAATAACAATAACAAGGCTGCTTAGAAGTATTATCTTGGTTTTTTTTAAGCTGATATTCCCAGCTCTGAGTACAATGCATTGCACATAGATGCTTAAGAAATGCTGGTTGATTAATGTAATATCCTTGAGTCAGTATTTATGGATTCCATTAGCATACTTCAAGATTAAACATTTTAGATGACTAAATTAAAGTAAATGTAGTAATTGAAAAAGCAAAGTATGTTATGTTTGTATGTGTCTATAAAATACACATGTGGACGTATATTTTTTATATTTTTATATGTGCATATGCACCCAACTTAAGAAAAACTAGATCCAAATTAATCTAAAAACAGATGCTGGACTCTGCTTTATAAAAAGTTCTGTGCAAGGAAAGATGATTTTTTTTCCTAATGCTTCTAAAGTTTTTGTTGTTCCTTCATTTCAGTTGTGTCCAACTCTTCTCGATCCCATCTGGGGTTTTCTTGGCAAGAGTATTGAAATGGTTTGCCATTTCCTGCTCCAGCTCATTTTATAGATGAGGAACTAAGGCAAATAGTTTAACCAAGTAAGTGTCTGAGGCCAGATTTGAATTTAGGGAGATGAGTAATCCTGACCGGAGGCTCCCAGTGTTCTTCTACCTTGTTTTCCCACTTGTAAAGTTACTTATTTACAAAAATTTGATAGCCTGCTCTGGGTTGAGTAAGCTACTGTTGTGTTGTGTTTTTCTCTTGGTGGGGGCAAAGGATGGGACATAGCAGATGAGCAGCCAGAAAACAACGTGTAGGGATTATTGCTGTGCATGCAGGGAGTACACAGGCTGAGAATGGAAATTTGTGATACTGTGATGTTTTCAGGATTCACAGAAAGGACTGAACTAACTTGGTGGTGAGCAGCAGCAGAGTTAGAATGGTGTGCTTCTGTTGCTTCACAGACTATTTATGCTTCATATCTATTTTTCTTCTCACTACTCCATATTTAGCTTTTATAATGTCTAGCACACATAGGGTGTGTTGTCTTCACAGAAGCCTCAAATCTATTTTTAGAAATGCCTCTAATGTCATGTATTTTTATTTACTTCTAATTCCAAAGCATCTTCATTGAGAAATATTATAGCTTTTGCCTGCTGGGGAAAAGAGCCTTTTTTTTTTCCTTAAAGGGGAGCTAGTTTCAGAGACATAATAATAATAATTTTTTCTCTCTTTTTAAAAAAATAGTAAGTGCTTAATAAATGTTTGTTCACTTATAGATTCTCCTTTTTTGGCTTATTTTCACAGATTGTAGTATTGAAAAAATAACATTTAGCCTGCTCTTTTAAACAAAAATAGGAAGTCTTTAGTATTATTGGCATTCTTAACCTTCACTCTGAAAACTGCTGTTTTCCAGATATTTTAAGGTAACCATTAAAAATATTTTAGGTGTTCCTTTTAGCCAAAGACTTGAATTATGCCCCCCTCCCACTCACTAAAGTGTGCATACTCTTTGACTACCAATAGTTATTTAAATAAAACATATATCTTCCTTCATTACAGAACAAGCAGAAAATTTTTTTCTTCGTTATTCTGGATTTGTATTTAGGATGGTTGACATTGCAAGTAATTTGTGGGATAGAATAGTAGCTACAGGCAAGTACTGAACAAAACCAAAGATGAATGGTGTAATGTTACCTTATTCTATGATACCATTACTGTACTTATACCATTGTTTTTTAACTCTTACCTTCCACCTTAGAATATGAGTGGTAAGAGCTAGGCAATGGAAGTTAAGTGACTTGCCCAGGATTACACAGCTAAGAAGTGCCTGAGGCAGGATTTGAACCCAGGACCTCCCATCCTCAAGTCTAGCTTTCAATCCACTGAGCTACCTAGCTGCCCCCTGCTGTACTTATATCTTGAAGAGATCAAAGACAGAGTGAAAAGTCCTCATTCATACAAATATATTTATAATGGCTTTTTATTATAGCCAAGAACTAGAAACAAAGGTGCCTATTGTTTGGGAAATGACTGAACAAAATTTGGTACATGAATTTAATGGAATATTATTGTGCTATAAGAAACTATTGAAATTGATGATTTCCAAGAAACCTGGGAAGACTCATATGAATTATTTAAGAGTGAAGTGAATAGAACCAGCTGAAAAATTTATGCAACAATAACACTGTAAAGAAAAGCAACTTAGAAAGATTTAAGAACTTGGATCAGTAGAATGGCTATGATTTCAGAGTACTAAAGATGTTACATACCTCCTGATACGGGAGGGACTCAAGAGGAATAAAACTTATTTTTCCAGGCACGACCAATGTGGGAGTTTCTTTGCTTGCCTATGTGCATTTGTTACTAGGATTTTTTTTTCCTTCTAATGATTAAGATGGGAGGGAGAAGGGGAAAAAGTCAGTCAAAAACAAACCTTTAAGTGCTTACTATGTGTGTGAAGCTGTCTGTCCCTGCCCTCAAGGGCTTCACATTCTAATGGGAGAAACAACATGCATACAAACTAGGTACATTCTCATTCTCCTCCCTCTCCCCCCTCCCTTCCTGTATAAAACAACCATGTATTCTTTATGTATTCTTTCTCTCTTTTATATAAAACAACTATGTACATTCTCATTCTTTTTTTCTTTTGTCTATATGAAACAATTATGTACATTCATATATTATTTCTAGTATACCGTATATATGCTTATACTGTGCTGTAGAAATGCCCATTTTATTTGGTAAAGTCCAGAATAAAATTTTTTTTCAATCACCCCCCTCAAATTTTAGACTTTTAAATTCAAAATTTCTGGCACTTATTTTTTTTGTTCAAGCATGTGAATGATGTCATCTTTATGGAGGTAGTCTTTGTACCTACAAAACTGCTTATTTCAACTTATGTAAACCTTTTGTTGCTCAAATGCATTTTAGATACTTGTTTTTGCCTTCCCAAAGCTTTACTTAAAAACTTTTAAACTGAAGTTGGTTACAGTCAGCAAATAGCATGTGTGTTTAGCACTGCACAAAGCACAATTGTGCCATAGAGTGTTGCTATAAAATAGATCCTGCCCTTGAGGAGTTTTCAATCTAATTGAGAAGATGTGCTTGAAAGAACTGTAGGAAGAAAGCACTAAACATTTTGCCTAAATACCAAATGCTATGGGAGGTCACGGATATCAGAGAATCAGGAAATTGGACTCATCTAGGCTACAATACACTGAGAAGACTTTATTTTCATAATGATGGTAAAGGTTCTATTACAGCCAGAACATTATGCAGACTCATCTTTTTCTTAATTCAAAATCTTACGAAGCCTTTCCAGTCTCTCCCAAACCATGCCCTGAAGATGTGATAATTATAGTACATTAGTATCCCATTTCTAAATCCACCCTGGAACCAACCCTTGTGAGCCATATGCTGGGTGGGGGTACACTTCTGAACTCAGAATCCTCTGCTTCCTTGCTGAGGAAAAGTATGTTTCACAATCCATTCTCTGTATCAAAGATTGGTCCTTGCACTTAATCTGAAATTCAGTGTTGCTTTCATTTGCATGATTTTAATCATCTATTTCTCCTGGTTTCACTTTCTTTGCTCTGTATCAGTTCATACAAGTTTTCCTGTGTTTTTTTTGTTGTTGTTGTCATTTATTACAATACAATTTCATGCACATACCACATTTTGTTGAGTTATTCCCCAGACAATGGGTCACTTCTTTGTTTCTGGCTTTTTAGTCCCATAAAAAATAAGGCTAGGAATATTTTCATAATATTCATAGTACATAGCTCACAACACTGGTTTGATAAAAGAGGACTCAGGTTCAAATCTTCACTCTACCATTTACTAGTCTTGGGATATAGGGCAAGTCAGTGAGTTATATAGATTTCACTTTCATCATCTGTAAAATGATGGAGTCTAATTGGATGGTGGATAAAAATCTCTCCCAGTTCTAAATCTATAATCCTTTGTAGAGAGACTTTTTCAAATGCATACACCTGCATTTTATTAAAAGTATGGTTTTAAATGAGTCCATTAATTGTGTGTGTTTTATTGGTATGGACCTCATAAATTAGTAGGGGGAACTATATTTGTTCTACAGAATCTTTCTGATCTTTAATTCTTTTAAAAATATTTTTAAAATTATATTTATTAATTTATTTGTTACATTAACATTCCCAGATATTTCTCTTTCCCCTCTCCACACTAGAGAAGGCATCATTTGGCAGAAAAATAAATGTCTTGCTTATTTCTATTAGTTCTTTCTTTTTGGATAAATGTAGTAATTTTTCAAACATTTTTCAAAATTTCTGTTGCTGTATATAATGTTCTCTTGTTTCACTCTTCATAATCTAATGTAGATTTTTCCTTGTATTTTTAATTAACCTGTTCGTCATTTCTTTACAGCACAGTAATAATAGTCCATCACAATCACATATTACAGCTTGTTTAGCCATTTCCCAACTGATGGTCATCCCCATAATTTCCAGTTTTTTGCCATCACAAGAAAGAGCTACAATCAATATTTTAGAGCATCTAGGTCCTTTTCCTTTTTTTCTCTGGTCACTTTCTTGTTTATCTGTACAATCTAGTCGAGATTCCATGTAGAAAGACGATAGATAATAATTTCAGAAATCTTACAGTCCTTATAATCTCATTTGGGATAGCTTTCCAGAGGCCAGGACATATGGGCAAATCTCCTTCTGATATTATTGCTCTTCAGTTGACCCTAGGGATGTTGGATATCTAATCTCTTCTGAACTTGCTTCAGTTAAGGAAATAGAATTATCTATATCCTTCATTTGGGTACTTGGTTATTCTTCATTTCTTCCCCTTTATTAGAATCTCAGTGATCAGCCCTTGGATGATTGGAATGAGGGGGATTCATTTTCACATTTAAAAATAGCTGCACCAGCTGCTGGTTGCAAGCCCTTTAATCACATGGGAGAAGACTGTCATGGCTGGAAGCTGTTAATACAAAGTCCAGTTGCCAGTAAGCTCATTGAATCATTGTGTCTCTCTGGGAAATGATGGTCTCACAGAATTATAGAGCTGAAAAGGACTTTAATCCATTCCTCCCAGGAAATTGTAGCCCAGAGAAGTTTATTCAAGTGCCCAAGATGAGATAATTGCTTACATATTTTATCTGTTCTATGACTACTGAATTATGTGAATGTAAAAATACCAATAACTGTAACTAGCTTGAGACTATAGGAGCTTTGTTCCAAGGTGTTGACATCCTTGGTGGTAGTGGTGATGGGGGTATGGGAACATTTTTATTGTTGTCCTTGCACCTTTATAGATTTGTGCTGAACCCTCAATATCCAACTATAGGAGTACCCCTCTTCTAAAAAAGTATTAATTTGTTTGTTGGTTACGTTACAATTCCCAGGTATTTCTTTCTCTCACTTGACCAAAAAAAAAGTATGTAAAAATTATATCTTTTGTATTTCAATTTATCTGTTATTTCTTTGGAAAGAGACATTCACATGTAATTCTTCAAACATTAATTCTTTAGCCACATATGTTATTTTGGTTTTATTCATTTTGCTTTTCATAATCTCATATGGATCTTTCCAAGTTTAAAAAAACTAATCTGTTTATTATTTCTTAAGGCACAGTAGAATTCCATCTCAATCACGTTACAAGTTGTTCAGCCATTCCCCAGTTGATGGATATCCCCTTAGTTTCCAGTTCTTTGCCATCACAAAGAGAATTGCTGTATTTTGGGGCATTTAGGTTCTTTTTCTTTTGTTCTGATCTTCTTGGGAAATAGACCCAACAGTGGTATTGCTGGGTCTGAGTCTACACAATTTCATAACTTAGCACCCCTCTTAAGGTCTTTCTTTAACTCAGGTAAAGTTTCTGAGTCACTGGAGAATAGACTACATGGAGGCTATAGGCTCTTGGTGTGATTCTATCCATGGGCAAACTGCTCTCTATAGCAGTGATGTCAAATTCAAATGGACATTGGTCCGTAAGCCATGCAGAAGCCTCTTTGCAAGAGGCATATTGATTTACAAAACCACATGTTAGCATTATCTATGCTTTACTGTATTTTTATTTATTTTGATAAATATTTCATAATTGCATTTTTATCTAGTTTAGGCTGCACTGGAAAGTGTTGCAAGCCAAATGTTTAATATGTCTATTCCACATCAATGGTGTCAAACTCAAATAGAAACAAGTTCCTGGGGGCCATGTATTAATGTTGTTGTTTTATAGTCTTGTCTAACTTTTTGTAACCTCATTTGGGGTTTTCTTGGCAAAGAGACTGGAGTGATTTCCCATTTCTTTCTCCAGCTCATTTGACAAAAGAGGAAACTGAGGCAGAATCAATTCACAACTCCACTAACAGTGTACTAATGTCTCAATTTTCCTACACCCACTATCAGAGATAGTGCTATAAAAATTTCCTCCCAGTTATCTGCTTTCCTTCTAATCTTGGCTACATTAATTTTGTTTGTGCAATCCTTTTTTAATTTAATAGAATCCAAATGATCCATTTTACAGCTTATAATGGACTCTATCTCCTGTTTTGTCCAAAATTCTTCCCTTATTCATAGATATGACAGATAAACTATTCTGTGTTCCCCTAATTTGCTTATATCACCTTTTATATCTACATCATGTACCCATTTTGACCTTATCTTGGTATATAATATGAAATGTTTATACCTAGTCTCTGCCCTACTGTTTTCCCAACAGTTTTTGATGGATAGTGAGTTCTAAGTTTGGATCTTAGGGTTTATCAAACATGTAATCAATTATGGTCATTAATTACTATGTATTGCGTACCTAATCTGTTTCAACTGATCCACTGCTCTAGTTCTTAGCTAATTTCAGATTGCTTTGATGATTATCATTTTATTTTTACGGTCGTTTTAAAAAAACAACTGTTTCTGATCTAGTATGACTACACCACCTTCCTTCATGTTTTTTAATTGATTTTCTTGATATTCTTGACCTTTTGTTCTTCCAGATGAATCTTATCATTTTTTCTAGCCCTATAAAATAATCTTTTAATAGTTTGACTCTTATGACACTGAATAAGTAGACTGATTTGTAGGATTGGCATTTTTTGTTACATTGGCTTAGCCTGCCCATGAGCAATTAATATTTAATAGGGAATTTATTATTTTTTAAAATAATAAATACTTATCAAATACATATTATGTTCTAGCTCAAAGGCTTGGGGATACAAAGAGATCATGTTGAAGGGTACTATACAAAAAATGTACAAAAACAAATACAAAAGAATTTTGGTGAAAGATTCAACAATAGTTGGAGTAGTGAGAACAGGTTTCTTATGAAGTAAGTGACATTGAACTGAGTTCTGAAATAAAGTAGAGATTCTTCCCCCCCCCCAATTTCTTTGTTTTATATTTTATGTGTTTGATAATTTTTTATATGTGTATTCATTTTTTGTCTCTTGCATTCTTTAGAATATAGAATAAATATGACTTTATTAGTGTGAACAGTGTTTTGTGTTTATGCAGTTCTTGAGTTTATCTTGGCAGTAGACTCCCAACTATTTTATATTGTCTAAAGTTAAATGGAATTTCTCTTTTTTATCTCTTGCTGCTGGACTTTGTTGGTAATATATAGAAATGCTGATGCTTTGTGTGGGTTTATTTTATATCCTGCTTCTTTGCTAAAGATGTTAATTATTTCAACTAGTCTTTTAGTCATGTTAAAAACCCTTCACCAGTTAATTCCAGCCTATTTCTCCAGTCTTATTGAACTATTACTCCCGTTTACAGTCTCTACCATCTAGCAGAAACAACATTCTATTGACCAGTTTATTTCTTTGTACTGGCTATTCCTCCTACCTAAAATGACACTCCCTTCTCACCTCCATCTCTTAGTCACTAGCCTTTGCAAAGCAAAACTTAAAGTTCTTTTACATGAGGTCTTTTTTGCTGCACCCCCATCCCCGTTGCTCAAGAGCTTCTCCAAAATTACTTTGTATCAACTTTGCATATATATAATTTTATCTAATTGATTTAGAGCATTTTTCCAGGATTACAAAAATCATGTTCTTTCCCTCCCCTCCCCCCAACTCCCTCCCATATCTGACGCATGATTCCACTGGGTTTTACATGTGTCTTTGGTCAAGACCATTTGTATATATTTTATATCCACTTATATTTATATTTCCCTTTAAGAGAATGAAAGCTCTTTCAGGCCAGCAACTTTTTATTTCTTAGTATCAGCATATCAGCACTTAGCACAGCAGCTGGTACATAGTAGGAGCTTTAAAAATCCTTAAGGATTGATTTCTTATTTGGGAATGTTCACAACCAATGAAAGTAAGATTCATTTAAAAAGCTACATTTGTGATGTGTTATGATCTCATAACCCATTTAAAATAACCCATAAATATTTTCATTGGGCAGCTAGATGGTACAGTGGACTGAGCATCCAACCTGGAAACAGGGAGACTTATCTTTCCGAGTTCAAACCTGGCCTCAGCTAGCTGTGTAAGTCACATAACCCTTTTTGCCTCAGTTTCCTCATCTGTAAAATGAGCTGGAGAAGGAAATGAAAAACCACTCCACAGTATCTTTCTCAAGAAAACTCCCCCCAAAATGTTCAGGAGAGGAATGGGACATGACTGGAAAATGACTAAACAACAACAAAGTATTATGTTGAAGCAAACTAAACTGTTACTGTTATAGCCTTCATATGGATTGTGTGTGTTTTTTGAAAAGATGAATCGTTATGAACATACTATCTAGTCTTGATTTCTGTGAGTCTTTTACTCTTCCCAGATTTTTCTTTTCTGGCATTAGGTCAGAATCATTCAGAGTGTGAGATGGGAGAAAAGAAGAACTGGAATGGCATTCTCACTCTAAACACTGAAAAAGTGCTTTGATCTGGAACCAAAAAATATCCTTAACTGGCTGCTGCTTGCTTTAAGCCAAGTCCCTACTGCTAGCCTTGAGTGCCAAGAACAATCTCTGACCAAGATGTCGACCCTGTTGTGCCATCCATGTCTGCAAAGTGGAGCCCATGTCACAAGTGATCTTGGGAGAGTTACAGAAAAGGACATTGGCAGGAGCTGTCATAGGTATTCCATGATCGCTTTTTGTTCAGAAAGGAGAAGGACATTAAAGTCTATGAAAAGAACTAGAAAAGTGTTTTGCCTTGTTCCACTCCACCTCAAACTTTAACCCTTGGGGAAACAGCTCTAGATTTTGAATGAAAAAACTTGGGTTTTAATTCCTCTTTTGCTACCCTTTCCCTCAATTATAAAAACAAAGGGATTTGATGAGATGCCCTTTCTTGTATGCTTTTTCTTGCTCTTCTGGTCTAAATTCTACAGTCCCTCCGACTTTATATACCGTTTCCTTATGTCTTTCTAATGCACCTGTGCATTTTTATTACCTCGTGTGCCATAATCCATTTGTTCTAGAGGGTTGGTCAGAAAAAAACTGGCCTCCCGGGAGACAGCCAGCAATCTGGCTTTTCCTCCTGCCTGGGTTACTTGACTGCGCGCAGGATTTGAATGAGATGGAAGTCAACAAATCCACTTATTCTGATCAAATGAAGGACCACTACCTACTTAGAGCTACCATCTGGCCTACCTCTGTGCTGTGGCATCCCATGGCACTGCCATCCTAACAACGTAGTATCATTAGAGACTCCCAAAACAACTGTTGTAAGTAATGGGTCTTGTCTTCGTTCCAATTGATTGACTTACCCACGGGACAGTCAGGCTTTTCCTTCTGCCCTGACTGAATTTTTTCTCCCTCAATTAGAGTGTGAGCTTTTTGAGAACAAGGACTAACGAGCTTTCCCTATTGGTATTCCCTGATCTTAGCACAGGTGTTGGCATATTTAGTTATTGTTCCATCATTGTCATGACAGGGTTTACTTGGCAAAGATGTTGGAGTGATTGGCCATTACCTTCACTGGCACATTTTACAGATGAAGAAACTGAGGCAGGCAGGGTTAAGTGACTTGTCTAGGTAGGGTCTGGCAGCTGGTAAGTGTCTAAGGCTGGATTTGAACTGACTAGAGGCCAAGTGCTGTATCTATTTCACCACTTGGCTGTCCTCTATAAAAGTTTTTTTTTTTTAATTCATTCAGTTATTCACTCATTTGTTATCTCATTTGATTGAACATTCCATGATGACAAACATATTAGAACTAATCAGTTTGTTTAGATTGGACCTATGATTTCACTGGGAGAAGAAAGTCCTCCACCAATGCTGATTAGTAATTGCCCCCCACTTGCAGTCTTTAAAAATTGCCTTGGGAATTGAGAGTTTGACTTGCCCAGTATCACCCAACTGTTTATGTGAGATGGAGAACTTGAGCTTGTAGGTATTTTTTCCACTAAATCTCAATTCTTCTCAAAACTCTTTTTTATCAGAGTTCCTTCTCTCTCTGTCTCTCTGTCTCTGTCTTTCTCTGTCTCTCTCTGTCTCTCTGTCTCTGTCCCTGTCTCTGTGTCTGTCTGTATGTCTGTCTCTCTCTCAGTCTCTCTCTCTCCCTAATGATCTGCATATTATGCAGCTCAATAAATATTTGAGTCCATGGGCTCAGACTTAAAGCTAGAAAGAATAGCAGACATTGTCTAGTCCAACCGTTTCTTTAAGGAAACTGAGAGAGCCGTAGTGACTTGCCCAAAGTCATACATGTATTAAGTGGAAAAACTGGAATTTGAATTTGATTTCAAATTAATTGCAAGTGAGTTTAGATGACACTGTAGAGAAAGCACCAGACTTGGAGTCAGGAAGATCAGATTGCAAATATGACCTCAGATTCTTACCAGTTGTGGGATTATGGGTAAATCACTTAATCTCTATTTACCTTAGTTTCTTCATCTGTAAAATGGGAATAATAATAACACTTACTTCCCAGGTTGTTTTGTCTGGTGCATAGTAGGTGCTATATAAATTCTAGCTATTATTATTGTTATTATATTTTTAAAATGGGCAACTTCCTTTCATTATCCATATTCTTATCTTTGTGAAAATATTTTTCATGTCCTTCCTTAATTTTAACTCAATTATATATACATATGGCTCTTTATATAAAAGAAACACTTTAAAAATACCTTTTCATTTGATTTCCATTCAGGCTCTTTCAGATTCTCCTCCAGTTGTTACTTAGGAAAACCTCAAGGGTAATCTTTACATTAGTATAGAGTTTTCACTTTTAAAAATATTTCATTCCAAATGAACCTTGCAACCATGTCAAAAATGCAGGGCAGTTATTTTTTGAGGGTCCAGAGGTCATACCACATAGGAACTTGGGTGTATATAGCAAAAGTTATCAGCTATGTGGTAGAGTAAGGAAGACTTGAGTCCAAATCCTGCTTCAGACACTAGCTCTATGACCTTGGATAAGTCACTTTACCTCTATTTGCCTCAGTTTCCTCAACTATAAAATGAGGATAATAATGGCATCTACCTTTCTGGGTTGTTTTGAGGCTCAAATGAGTTTATATTTGTAAAGCGCTTAGCACAGAACCTGGCACACATTAGGTATTAACTATGGTGATGATGATGTTAGAGAGTATTCTTGCCCTTTAAGAATTTACAACCTAATGGTATGAGAAGGGAGAGATGAATTTCTGATTTGTTTCTCATTAGTTGATTTAGAAATAAAAACATCTGATGGCAGGAGTGGGACCCATCTGTTAAAGCAAGGTTTAGAGATTATTTGTGAATTTAATTAGACATATCTGTACCTCTGTATTACAACATAACCTTTGGGTTTTTAAGGGTAGATAGAGATGTGTGTGTGTGTATATAAAAGTGTTTTGTATTATAAAGATTTTTCTTAGTTTTTATAATAGAGAAACAAAATACAAAAAACTATATTTTTATATATGAATACACAGTTTTTTTTGTATTATAAAGACTTCTTTAGCCCCTCTCTGTGCAGTTTTATCCCTTCCATATGCAGAATGACTTACAGTGTTAGTGTATTTACAAGCCAGAAACCTTGATGTGATCCATGACTCCTCAGCATCTCTCATGCTACCCACAATCCAACATTTAATCAGTTGCTAAATCTTATCTGTTCCAACTGCCCAGCCCTTCTCATGTCTGTTTCCTTTTCTTACTCAGGCAGGCAACCGTAAACTACATCCCTCATCAACTTTTGCCAGGATTGGTGTAATAAATTCCTAATTGCTCTCTCCTCTTCCTGTTGCACTGCCCGAGTCTTAAAACTGCTGAAAGAATTTTTCTAAGGACCAGGTCAGGCCACATTACTCCCCTTCTTTAAAACTTCACTACTCTCCATTGCCTTGGGGATAAAGTAGTATAAATATAAACTTCCTAGCTTGGCGCTTTAAAGCCTTTCACAATCTAACTCCAACTTGCCTTTTCGTGGATCATTTATTTCATACGCCTTGACACAGTTATGCTCCATACAAATTGGACAACTAGTTCTTTCCTAAACTTGATATGCTGTAGAATTCTTCTACGTCTGAAATGTATCTCAGCTTTCTTTTCTCTTTCTCTTAGCCTCAACTGAGGTGCCTTCCCAGATTTCTTGGTACTTATTAATGAGATAAGCTTTCCAAAAATAGGGATTTTGTGGGGTTTGTATTCTTCCTTATTTCTAAGCATGCAGGTGCCTAATAAATCTACAGTAATGTTTTTCAGATTTTGAGGCACAAGATCTGGAAAATGCTGCTCTTTTAACAATGAATTTTCCTTAATTGTTTGTTTTACATATTCCTGGTGGAAAGGAGTGGCAGTGAATAATAAGTTTAGGAATGTATGGTATTAATGTTTTCAGCAAATTTAATCTGACATCAGGGAGCCTGGTGAGTCTTGAAGGCAGTGGTTTGCCAGATAAAACTTGTAGATTTGTCCTACAAAGTTGGGCAAAAGAGCTGCCAGAAGACCTTTTGATTATTAGGATGATGAGCACTCATTTATTTATTATACATTTATTATAAATATTTAATGCACATTTATCATTTGGTGGTTTTTTAAATGTGCATAAAATGTCATTCAAATATGAGGTTACTTTCTAATTATCTTGTGTGTTTCTTTGCTTTTCTCATTCAGGCATACTTATTTGTATTTTGGAACCCATATGAGGATTCAGAGACTTGTATTTTGGTGTTGGCTTAGAATGGGAAGATGATGAGAGGGCTTTTCTCCTTAAACCATGTTTTGGGAAAATTCCAGGTTTCTTACCTTAGCACTGTGTGAGAGACTCAATGTGCCTTTAGTTGTTCTTTCCTCCCAGCTTCGTACATGGAATGCTGGTTGTTTTAGAAGAGGGGTTCTTAACTTTTTTTTTTTTCATCATAAGTCCCTTTTGGTTGTCTGGTGAAGCCTATAGACCCCTTCTCAGAATGACTTTTTAATGCATAAAATAAAATATATGGAGTTAATTCCTTTGAATGTTAATATTTACTAAAGCTTAGTTGGTTGTATTGCTGCCTAACTTAGTCTTTACATAAAATCTTTTTTAAAGGCACCTAATAGTGGCTAAGATGTGACAGTATTGCTGTACAACAGAATCTGGAACAAAAGGGACCATAGAAATGATCTAGTTCAATTCCTTCATTTTACAAGTAAACAGTTAGTTATAAGAATAAGAACAATGAAGTTAGCTGGTATTTACACAGTGCTGTATGAGATAGAGGACCAAACCTTTGGAATCTAAGAATGGCTGCATAAAATAACACTGGAGATAGCTTGTTGGGAGAGTTTGGTACCACTCTTTTTTTTTTTTTAAACCCTCACCTTCTATCTTGGAATCAATACTATATATTGGTTCCAAGGCAGAAGAGCGGTAAGGGCTAGACAATGAGGGTTAAGTGACTTGCCCAGGGTCACACAGCTGGGAAGTGTCTGAGACCAGATTTGAACCTAGGACCTCCCATCTCTAGTCCTGGCTCTCAATCCACTGAGCTACCCAGCTGCCCCCTTCTTTCCAGTTTTTAAAGAAATCATCTTGTTCATCATTCCTTACAGTACAATACTGTTCCATCACCATCATATACCACAATTTGTTCAGCCATTCATTCCCCAATCGAGGAACATGCTCTTATTTTCCAATTTTTTTCTACTACAAAAAACTCAGCTATAAATATTTTTGTATAAACAGACCCTTTCCCATTAAAAAAAATCTCTTTGGGATACAAATCCAGTAAGTGATATTGCTGGATCAAAGGACGTGCATTCTTTTAAAGCTCTTTGGACATGATTCCAAATTGCCCCCCAGAATGATTGGATCAATTCACAACTCCACCTATAATGCGTTGGTGTCCGAATTTTGCCACATCCCCTCCAAAGTTTATTATTTTCCTTAACTATCATATTGGTCACTCTGCTAGATGTAAGGTGGCACCTCAGAGTTGTTTTGATAAGTATTTTTCAACCCTCAAATCAGGAGGAATTTAGGACATTTTTATAGTATTATTATTATTATTAATAGTTTTGATTTCTTCATCTGAAAACTGCCTATTCATATGTACATAATACCATTCATAAAGAAGACTGGGGTAGAAAATTTACATGGCTCAGAATACGCTTATCTTTACTACTTGAAAAAAATACAATTTAGGGGACAGCTGAGTGGCTCAGTGGATTGAGAGTCAGGCCCAGAGATGGGAGATCCTGGGTTCAAATCTGATCTCAGCCACTTCTTAGCTGTGTGACCCTGGGCAAGTCACTTAATCCCTTTGCCTAGCCCTCACTACTCTTCTGCCTTGGGACCAATACACAGGATTGATTCTAAGATAGAACATAAGGGTTTTTAAAAATACAATTTAGGAATGAGACAACCTATAAAATGCAAATGCCTAGACAATGTGAGGTAGTGGTTTAAATTTAAAGTAGGATGTACTCAATGAATAAGGGAGAACATGCTTCAAGATATAGAAATAAATATACTTTATTTTTACTTTTTAAAAAAAATTAATGGACATATTGCCTTTGAGTTGGTAAGACTTTAAGCCACAGTTGAATTTCTTTCCCAAGTCCCCAATATTTGCAGTCTAGTCACTTTTAGGTTTTCTAGGAACTCTGTGTGATGTTATATTTTGTTTATTTTGTGAATTTCAAAATGTCCATCTTGCTTGGTCTAGCACCCAGAATTGTGTACACCAGCACTGGACGGGCATGTGCTAGTCAATGACAAATCAGAGATGACTAATAATATTGATGAGAAGTTGTTTATTAAGCTAACTAGGCAAATTAGCTATGGGCCTGGGTTTTGAGAGAAATCTGGCTTGTTCTGAAAGAAATCCTTTGGTGGATAATTGAAATGTGAAATATGAATCAGCCTTACCACTGTTTCTTTGGGCTCATTAATATTAGATGTAAGATATTGCCAAGTGACAACTGAATAGAATGTTTTGAATAGAGTATTAAGTTGGTTTTATTCTAGTTTATTTTGCATTCTCTTATTGTGTATGCTCTTAATATTTAAGGCATATCTTATACCATAGTACCTCTTGGATGTAGTGTCTAATGGAATTACTTCTGACATATTTTGTAGCCTGTAAAAATTTAGGGGTAATAGTTTTTTTTTCCATATAGCCTTTTGAAATCAAACTGTTGAATGATTCCATGTGTGAACTTTATTATTATTATTTTTTAAAACCCTTACCTTCCATCTTGGAGTCAATACTGTGTATTGGCTCCAAGGCAGAAGAGTGGTAAGGATTAAGCAATGGGGGTCAAGTGACTTGCCCAGGGTCACACAGCTGGGAAATGTCTGAGGCCAGATTTGAACCTAGGACCTCCAGTCTCTAGGCCTGATTCTCAATCCACTGAGCTACCCAGCTGCCCCCTTGAACTTTAAATTACTCCACCTCACTTAGATCTTACTTTATGGGAAGATAAAGTTGTAAACTCCTGATTGAACAATGCAGATACTTAGCTCTCACTTTATAGTGAAGCTAGAACTTTAAGCTAAGTCTATTTTTAGATCTTAATACAAAAAGGTGTTAAGTAACTATAAAGGTTAAATTAATCACAAAAAGGTCAAGTAACTAACAAAAGGTGAACTTAACATAGAAGTGTTAAGTAACTCTAAAGATATAATCTAATCAAAGAAGATGAGAACCAAACAATGGGCATTTAGAGGAGGGGGCACAAGGGTGAAAAGTCTATATATTGGCTCACTTCCTCTCTCAGGGACCTTTCTGGCAGCAGAGAGTTGGCTGATAGCAGCATGCTGGGTCTTTCGGCATCTTAGTGTGGCTACAAGCTATTGTCTGGTTTGGTGGTGAGTTTCTGGCTGAGTTTTCCTCCTTTACTTTCCAACTTTATCCTCTTAGAAGCCTCTAATCTCCTTCAGAGACCTAGAGGCGGGGATTTTAAAACTCTTCCTGGCACAGGCCAGGCAGGAGAAATCCTATATCCCCTTCCGTCCTCCTTAAATTCCTTCCCTCTGTATTAATTAAATTACCATAAGTTTCCAGACTGACTTGGGTATTTTATTTGGGATTTCCCCCAGTGACCAATTAATTCTAGATTTTAAGTAACAACCCTAAAATTATCTTTACACATGGCAGTTCCTTACTGCTGTGCAAGTGTAATCTCGTGATGCCTGGGACATAACAGTAGTATAAATAGCACATTCTTCCTAGTGTGCTGCCTTCTTTATACCTACAGAAAGGCAGTGTGTTACTATATTAATTATTGAAAGGGGGGGTGTCTATGAGGTGGGTGCTATATTTAGCACTCTGTAGCCATCTAATTTACTAAACATAGTGAACTGATCAAAAGAAACTAGGTGAATTGTTGCACCATAGAGTTCTGACTGATTGTCTTTAAAAATTTCTATTCTCCTTTTCTGAGATTTCTGAGAAAGGCTCTGAAATGGAACAGCAACAAGGTGATGAGTTAGTAGCCCTGAACCTAGTAATTTGAACAGGAAGGCAAGGGTGGGAAGAGAAGTTGGCTTCCCCAACCTGGCTCACCACTCCTCTGGGTTTCACTATTGCATGTGTTTTAAGCACAGGTCATTATCCTGGGATCTGGGAACTGTTCTAAAAATATTTTGATAAAAGATAGGGCAAGTATTTACCCCATTTGCCAGATAGAAAAACTTAATCTCTGAGAAGTTAAGTGACTTGTTTGGGATCATGAAGCTAGTAAGTGTCATAACTGGGATTTCAACTCATTTCTCTCCTGTAAGGGTTAAATTAGGAGTTTTGGCAAAATGAGAGAGCAGCTTTTAATAAATTAAGTTTTAATGAGAATACAGTAGAGTTGTAAATTAATATTATCCCTTTAAGCCAAATAAAAGAAAACTTTTAGCAGCTTTTAACAATTAACAATTTAGTTTTATTAAAATAGAGATAGTAAAAGAATATAGTAAAATGAATATAAAGAAAAGAAATATAGGAAAGATGTAGAGAAAGAAATTGCCTAATACCTAACTAGCTACCCTATAGCCCAGATTACCCTTCAGCTCAGCTTACCAGGCACAATATATCTATATCTATATATATCTATATCTATATATATATCTCAACCACCAACTAATCACCAATAACCAATTCCCAGTGACCAACTACCAATCACCTCCCTACCCAAAAAAGGTCCAAAAGCCCTGTCAGAACTTGCACTGGCCTTTTACAACCCCTTCTTACCTCACTTACTGTCTCTCTGGTTTCTACTTCCTTTCACTGTGGGCTGGTATTATCTTTACACATCTCTATGGTAAAAGGACCTCCAGGTCCCCAGGAAATTAGAGAAAGGGATTAAGAATTCCCCTTTACACTCCTAACTCCAGTTTCATATATATATATGTGTGTGTGTGTGTGTGTGTATATGTATATATACACATACATATATATTTCAATACATTCAATATATATTATTTCCTTTGTAATCTTTTCTTTTTGCATTTAAAAATATTATTTTGAACCGTGGTCTGACTCACCAGACTACCAAAGTGGTTCATGAGGCAAACAAAGTTAACAATCCATGCTCTGTAGTATTATTATATATGGGCTTCACAGAAGTTACATTTGATAAAAATAAGTTATATAGAATTAGCTTAGAAACTTCTCATGATTTAATGTTTTATAGATCTCTACTATCTGCCTGCTGCCCCATGCAGTGAGAAAACCTATTCTCTTGATTAATAGATTTTTTTTAGTATTAAAAAACTATAAGGAAGCCTTGCTAAGGGTTAATTAGGGCTCAGGATGATTATATGGTAAATTTAATTGAGTTATACTTGTTGAAGGAGGTAGCTAAGTTGCTCAGTGGATAGAGCCTTAAGCCTGGAGTCAGGAAGAACTGAGTTCATAACTGGATTCAGATGCTTACTACCTGTGTGATCCTGGCCAAATCACTTACCCTCTGTTTCCCTTACTTTATTGGAGAAGGAAATGGCAAACCACTCCAGTGTCCTTTACGAGATAACCCTACCAGCAGTATGGTTCACAGGGAAACAGAGACACGACTGAACAACAACATACTTGTTGAAATGATGATTAGGACTCTGTCCCATGGAGCTCACAAACACATAAGTTCCCTTCTTCTCTCCCAAGTTGTTTTGCCATCTATTTGGGTCGTGCTGGACTTTGGCATTCAGAAAAACACAAATGATTTAAATTTAAGCCTGGATTAGTTGTATGGCTCTGAAGAATAAGGGAGATCTTAACAGCTTCCTTTGCTATATAGGTACTTTAATATATGGAATAATCTTCCAGAAAAATGTCCGGTGCTGGTTGTCACAAAAGCAGATTCTCTGTTAAACATTTTGCACACCCAAGGGCAGAACACTTATTTAACTTCCTGAAGACTAGCCATAGGTAGATTGTTGGCATTAAAAAAAAAACAAACTTGACTGTACTTGCATGGTATATTGTTTAAAAATGAAGGGCCAAAATAGAAAAAAGAAATGAATGGTTAATACCCCTTTTGAACTCTTCTATTTACCCATCTTGGAGAATGGCTTCAGACTAGCACTACCTGAATCTTTTCTGTGCAAGTATGTTGTTCTCTTTATCAGCAGTCGAGGCTTTTGGACTGATTCCAGAAGGACTTTTAGTGCTGAAAATTCTGGGGAGGTGGGATTACTCATATTCCCTCCCCTTTTCCTGTCGTCCCATTCCAGCCATGCAGGGGATGCATTTAGCTCTGTAATGGGCATGGTGTTTATTTCATCTGTGTTACAGCAAACACTTATTAAAAGCCTACTCAATAGAAATCACTATACGATAGGTTAGAATTTGATAAGTTGAAATAAGGCGAGGTCTTATCCCTACCCTCCTGGAGTCCTGGTGTACTAAGAAGAACATTGGATTTGGAGTCAGAAGAGAACCGAGTTCAAATCCCATCTATGACATTTTGTAACTGTGTGACTCCAGACAAGTCACTTAACCTCTCTGAGATTAAATTTTCCTGTCTGCTGAATGGGGAAAATACTTGTCCTATTCAGTTAAAAAATTTTGGATTTGTTTTAGTTTTTGATGAGGAAAGTACTTTGGGAACCTTAAACTACTCTTGAAATATGTGTTAATAATTTGAGTATCTCCCTGCTCTGTCTACCAAATATAAACTCTTTGAGGGCAGGGAATGTTCTATTTGATTTGAATAGAACCTAGCACAATGCCTGACACAATGTAGACATAAAAAAATTCCTTATATATATATATATATATATATTGGTTACAAGGCAGAAAAGCAGCAAGGAGTAGGCAATGTGATTTGCCCAGGTCACACAACTAGAAAATGTCTGAGGTCAGATTGGAACTCGGGAACTTCTGTCCCTAGACCTGACTCTCAGTCCACTGAGCCACCTAAATGCCCCTGTAGACATTTAATACAAGTTGAGTTAAATTCAGGAAATGGTGCTCCCTGAGCAGAGGTAGAAAGATCCCATCGGCAGATTGGGAAATCTTCAGAGTAGATTAAAAAAAAAGGTGTATAAATGTGTTTTGTTTTTAAATTACATGAATTTATAGATAACTTCCACTTTATGAGACATATTTTATAACAGAACAGTTAAGTAAAATTAATAACACAGTGACCTTGTCTCAAAATGCATGCAACATTTCACATTTGTGGACACATGCCCCCTTTCTTATTTTTCAGTGAATAGATATCTATTTTCTCCCCTTCTGATCCAACCTTATTAAGGGAGGAAAAAAGAGGAGGAAGAAAAGAAAAACAAAAATTTTATATGTAATAAAAAGGATGCTGGTCTGTCAATTGTAATAAATGAGATACTCTGGTTTGACTAGAGAGATACTAAGAGAAACCTGAGAGTGCCTAGTTGTAATGGAGAGAGATATGCTAGAAGAATACTTGAAGGTGTCTATCAATTAATATTTTTCCTCCCTCAATACTTCCCTTCACCTCCCTCTTCAAAAGCCTTTCAGCTTTGCCCCTTCCCCCTCCTTCCCAGAGTGGACTATGAGGTTTAGAGAAAATACTCTTTCTCTCTTTCTCAAGTAAGGGGGTTTGTTGGGGAAGATAGGACAAGGATGGAAGATGAGGTTAGAGGGATGTGGTTATCCCTAGTCTATAATGAGGGTTAGGAGAATTTTGAGAAATGTCAATCCTATCACAGCTGTGACATAAAAATCTGTTAGGGAGATGGGAGGACAACTGTTTAATCTTCTTCCTTCAAACTCAAGTCTCAGAGACACCAATATCTTCTTCACCACACTCAGCCACCAACAAAAGTTAGTTCACAAATTTCTCCCTCAGCTCAGCCTAGGACAGAAGCTAACAGGGGTTCTGTTCAGAGCTTCTTCCCCCTTCAGCCTGGCTTGGCTCTCCAATTGTCTTTCCTGGGAACATTCTATTTGGAATGTTCTTTTTTGATTGACAGCTAAGGTCCTTTACTTTGTGTTGCATGCTTGTCTTGTCTTGTAAATCCTCTCCTTTACATATAGCATACACATAATTGAGCAAAACATTTTCTCACTGCTTTATTAAAAAATATAGACTATAGATTAGGTGACATTAATGTTCAAATAGGCACAACTTGATATACATTATAAAGGATATGAAAGATTTTATTTTAAAGTCCTTTGAATATTTCTTTAATTCCTTTCCCTTTCTTCTCCTTTTGTTCATATATGTGATTTCAAAGTTTCCTAAATGTATTTTGTTAGGAAGCTGGAAGTTTCACAGGCTATGATAAGAATAAGTTACTAAATCTGATAGATTGTTGTCTACTCGGATGACATGACTCATGCTTTGGGTCTTCAGCAATAACAGGGCTCATTCCACAATTTACAGTTCTGAGGCATTTTCCATAGTCACATAATTTGTGAGCTTAAGGCTTCCAGTCTGCTGAGTTTCAGATGGATTAACAAACTTTCTTTGATGTTGAAAACTGTTGATTTCCACATGGCTATAATAACAATAATAATAATAACTCTTGGAGATTTAAGCTGCTTTTGTATATGCATTGATAATAAATGCTTTACTGTGAACAAATGATTTGCTTCTTGTCTTAGGTTATTTTTCTTTGGTATTTTTTCTCTGATGGTTTTTATATGTCAAAACCTATTTTTGTTTCTCTTGAAATTTCCTCTGTTCAGTCTCTTTCATTCAAACTGTTTTTTTAAAGTACTCAATGATTTCTTATTACTAGTAAAAGAAAATATGAATTAATTACTCATTGAGTGCTTGGGACTTATTAACAGAATTACTTGGAATTCTAAAAGTGCTATATTTATGTAGTCTAGTCTAAGCTATAATAGTGATGGTAGAAATATAGATTTAGAGGAGAAAGGGACCTCAGAGATCATTTAGTCTAAATCCCTCATTTTACAGATAAGGAAACTGATTTGGATATACAGGTAAGTGACAGGCATGATTTGAATACAAGTCCTCAGATCCAAAGTTCTTTCCACTGTACCATCAATATTCTCAGCTTTTTATGGGGTTATTTTTGTACTTTTGTCACTGAATAGAATGATTAGAATGGTATGAGCCACATCGGACTTAGTGAGATTTCTGTGATCTTGAGCAGAGTACACAGGGAAGCCTCGTTAAGCAGTAGTCTATGCCAGAAGTGGACAGTAATTTAGAGATCAGCTAATTTAAATCTCATTTTACAGATTAAAAAAAAACTTGGGCTCAGAATAAATTAAGTGATGTATTCATGGTCTTATAGCTAATAAGAAGCAGAGCCAAGACTAGTACTCAGATGTCTCACGTTGTAATCTAGTGTTTTTTACACTAAACTATGCTGCTTCTCCTTATGCTGTGCTTCCAGCTTGTAGTAGAGGCATGCATACAAAGGACAGGAAGCTGGAGATTGATCATCTGTCAGTCAAATGAAGATTCCATTTGGAATGCAACTGGGAAACAATTGGAGGCAAGAGCCAACTGCTGGACTTGGCTGAAGGTCTTTGGCTAATGGTGGTGATTGAAGCAAGAAGCTGGTTTTATCTCTGGGACTTGGGATAGTCAAGTTGGAGGTGGCCTGACTGATTTGAAGGCAGATGAAGAAGGGGAGGGGAAGCTGAAAGGCTTCTGAATAGGGAGGTACAAAAGGGAGGAGGTTAGGCAAAAAGAAGATAATTATCTGATCCATTAGTTATCTAATATCCATCAAATATACCCTTAAAATATCATCTATTACAAGCTTTGTAAAAACTAGAATCACGCATAATTCTTCCTAATGGTATGTACATAGAAACTCTAAAACTATGTGACCGATATGACTAATATAGTCAGTTAATTATATTAAGAGCTAGGAATGGTCATGCATTAAATTTTTAAAAGAAATTATTTGGTTCAGGAATTGGTTTCCCCATCTCCAGTCTCTCTTGTCTTCAATTCATTTTACCACTGCCAAATCAATAATCCTAAAATACAAATCTGAAAATATCCTGCACATTTCCCCCATTTTTGTTCAGTAATTTCGTTGTTCAGTTATTTTTGACTTTTTCTGAACCTGTTGGGGGTTTTCATGGCAAAGATACTTGAGTGTCATTTCCTTCTCTAGCTGATTTTACAGATGAGGAAACCGAGGCAAACAGGGTAAAGTGACTTGCCCAGGATCACACAGCTAGTAAGTACCTGAGGCTGTATTTGAATTCAGGAATATGAGTCTTCTTGACTCCAGGTCCAGTATTCTATCCACTGTGCCACCTAGCTGCCCCCAAATATAAAATCCTCAGATTGGCATATAAGGCTTTCCACAGTCTTCCCCCCACCTTCCTTTTCCCATCATTGTTTCATATTCCCTTAACTCACCCTCTAGGTGTTTGAGTCAAACTAGTGTGCTAGTTTTTCTTCATACGTCTAACAATACCTGTGTCCAAGCCTTTTCCAAGCTCTCCCATCCTCAGACCATACTCCCTCCTCTTCTATACCTGTTAGAATTCTCAGATTCTTCAGGATGATTAGGTATCTTTTCTTATTTCAGGGCTTTCCTTTTATTCCTAATTCTTAGTGCCCTCTCACTTTTTTTTTAAACCCTTGCCTTCTATACAACCATTCTAGAAGGCAATTTGGAACTATGTCTAAAGGGTGCTAAAAGAATTCCTGTCCTTTGATCCAGCCATAGCACTGCTGGGTTTGTACCCCAAAGAGATAATAAGGAAAAAGACTTGTACAAGAATATTCATAGTTGCGCTCTTTGTGATGGCCAAAAATTGGAAAATGAGGGGATGCCCTTCAATTGGGGAATGGCTGAACAAATTGTGGTATATGTTGGTGATGGAATACTATTGTGCTAAAAGGAATAATAAAGTGGAGAAATTCCATGTGAACTGGAATGACCTCCAGGAACTGATTCAGAGTGAAAGGTGCAGAACCAAGAGAACATTGTACACAGAGATGGATACACTGGCACAATCGAATGCAACGTACTTCTCTACTAGCAGCAATGCAATGATCAAGGACAATTCTGAAGGACTTATGGAAAAGAACATCCACATTGAGAGGAAGAACTGTGGGAATAGAAACATTGAAGAAAAACAACTGCTTGATCACGTGGGTTGATGAGGTTATGTTTGGGATGTAGACTAAATGATTACCCTAATGCAATTATTATCAATAATATGGAAATGGGTCTTGATCAATGACACATGTAAAACCCAGTGGAATTGCATGTTGGCTACATGAGGGTGATGGGGGTAGGGGAGGGAAAGAACATGAATCTTGTAACCATAGAAAAATATTCTAAATTAATTAATTACATAAATTTTTCTAAAAATAAAAAATAAATCTTTGAGTGCCTTAAACATAGTAGGCTCTTAATAATTGTTAAATAATAAACCCTTGCCTTCTGTCTTAGAATCAGTACTAAGTATTGGCTCCAAGGCAGAAGAGTGATAAGGGCTAGGTAATAGAGGGTTAAGTGACTTGCCCATGGAAGTATCTGAGGTCAGATATGAACCCAGGTCTTCCAAACTCCAGACCTGGTTCTCTATCTACTATGCCCCTTAGCTACCCTAAAATTGCTCATTTTTGTAATAATGATATTAGTGTATAAATTGTTCAACTGATTTTGCTTCCTTCATTCTGCATCTGTTCATTTATCTTTTCGAAATCATTTATTTCCTCATTTCTTTAAACACAATAGCATTCCATCAAATTCATATATTGCAACTTATTTAGCCACTCCTCAAGTGATGGGCATCTCCTTAGTTTCCATTCTTTTTTTTTTGCCATCACAAAAAGAGCTACCATAAATATTTTTGTACATAAAGGACCTTTTCCTCTTTCTTTGTTCTCTGAGTCAATTTTTGTAAATAACCAACAACAGCTTATGGGGAAAACTCATGAGTTATTTCAGACTTGTTTTGCCTGTTTTTTTAAGAGAGGGAACATAAGTCTGTGCTGAAAAAAATTTAAATAGATGGGACCTTCTATAAAACTCAATGTTCAAATGTCAAAACTCAATATTTCATATTTTCTGACCCTTTCCCAGTTAGAGTAGCATTTACATTTAAGTTCTCTAAACTCTTTTGATTGTGAACCTTTAGTAATAAAATATTTTTGAGCATATACTCTCATTATATATGTATGTGTATATATATGTGTGTGTATATATATTTACCCAGGTAACAGAGATCTAGGACGTTTATAAACATAAGTGTGTAACTTTCCTGATTGTGTAAGTTTCGCAATTAAAACATTATAAAAGGAATAGGCTTTTGGTTTTTCTGCCTACATCCCTATGTAATCACTTAGCTAAGTGATGTATCAAAAAAAAAATACTAGGCCTAGAGTTGGAAAGAAAGCTCAGGGCCATCTAATTGAATCCATTCATTTTATAAATGATGGAATTTGTGTCTAGATAGGTTAGGTGACAGGCCCAGAGTTATAAAGATAGGAAGCCTCTGCAGAGCCCTTATTTCAAAGCACAGTCTTAACAGTTTAATTCAGTCACAGGAACTATCTGGCAATCAAATCAGCTTTTTTCTTCAATATTTTGTTCATGCATTTGACCACACATACTCATAAAGCCTCCTGAGTGGAGCAGGAAAGACATTTCACCCACCCCGGCACTACCTGTCCGGAGTACCAGAACAAAGATTTCAGCAGTGGGGCAGTAGGAATTGGAGAAAGGCCCATGCATACTCTGAGATAGACTACCTGAACCTGACCAAAAGATGGCCTCCAGAATAAAAACCAAGAAAAATAACCCTTTTGCTTGCTCTGCTATACTTGTTGCCCAGCTATTATAAAGTATTCTTTCTGGAGAGCACAGCAGAAAGGTGGAGGGGTTGCTGATTGAACCAAACAGGTGTTTCTTGAGACCTAAAGGGAGAGAGGGGCATGCTGGGCTTCTTTAATGAGAGGAATCATTGAGGGCTAGCATCCCCAGAATTGCTCATGGCTTTAAAAAACATCCCAACCCCCTTCCCCAAAACCAAAAAAAAAACTGATTAAAGTAATTTGATATTATTTTAGGACACGATCATTAAGACTGGTGTTTTTCTGCATTCACATTTTTAA
The DNA here is from genome assembly GCF_027887165.1 of Monodelphis domestica. Lineage (NCBI taxonomy): Eukaryota > Metazoa > Chordata > Mammalia > Didelphimorphia > Didelphidae > Monodelphis > Monodelphis domestica. The sequence goes on from NC_077234.1 coordinate 199,757,867, forward strand.
AAAAAAATTAATTTTTTAGCCAATTACATGTAATAAATTTCCACACATTTTCATTAATTATATGATTGAATTTATCTCCCTTTTCCCCTTTCTCTTCCCCCTCCTTGTGCTGGTAGGCAATTCAATTTGAGTTATGCATGTATTGTCATGGAAAATGTATTTCCATATTATTCATTTTTGCGAGTAATCTTATAAAACCAAAACCTGAAAATATAAACCCAAATAAACAATAGAAAAATCATATGCTTTTATCTGCTGCATTCACATTTGTCGACTTTTTGTGACCCTGTGGATCATAAATGCCTGTGGGGTTTTCTTGATAAAGATACTAGCTCAGTTTGCCATTTCCTCCTCTGATAAATTAAGGCAGACAGAGGTTTAAGTGCCTTGCCCAAGGTCACACATTTTTGTGTGTGGATTTGAACTAAGGACTTAATGATGCCAAAGCTCTATTCACTGAGCTCTCTAGTTGCCCCATGCATTCACATAATATATATATATATGTGTGTGTGTGTGTGTGTGTGTGTGTGTGTGTGTGTATAAAACAATAATTTGAACTGAAATTGATCTGAACTGGTCATAATTGTGGTTTTATTCAAATAAATTTTTATAAACATGCAGTTTACTTTCATTTATTCAGTTCATCGGTCAACACTTTTCTCCCTTCAGTCCCCAAGACCCTTGGGTTGTGATTAATTTGTATCCCTGAATTAGGCCAAATATTTAAAATTTTCTGAAGAGAATAGTTAATCAAAGATACCCGTAGCAAGGTTCATCTCTCTCTGAAGTTTTCATTTCCTTTCAGGTCATTCTCTCTCCTTACCTTTCTTCCTCCCACTCTTCTGCTTGTGTCTTAGTCCAGACCTTATGATTGGGGATAAGTAGCTCCCCAGAGTACATCACACCAAGGGACGTCATAAGCACTTATTCAAGTCACTTTTATTAATACCAGTAAATCCCATAGCATATAGTCATGTTGTGTTCAATGAAATGTGTTCCTATGAAGGAATTTCCAAATCTTGCTTAGAGCACCCTGACACTGTGTTTCAGATGTAGGACTCCGAGGATCACTCTAATCTCATGTCTTTCTCATGTTTTTCTTTAGCTCCTTTCCTAGATTATAAATCTTTAACTGTATCTTTTTCACCTTTGTATTCCCAGCGCAATACCTCTCCTTTTGTAAGTTTTTAGCAAATAGTTCTTAATTGAATTTGAACCCTCAAGACCATAGTGAGACAGATTCCCTGTGAAAACTAAGCTGGGGAAAGTAGGCACCAAGTCCAAGAGAACAGTGTTGTCATTATCAGGAAATCTCCTATAGAGAGACAATAGGAGACCTGAGTGAATGCCCTTCCTTATTTCCATAGGATATGACGCTGGTTCTAGAGAAGAAGGTGGGCTTTCCCTGACCCTTTTCTCTCCTGGTTACTATTTCTTTTGCCAGTTTGTTACTGTGGTTACTCCTTGTATTCCCTCTATCGAGACCTTGTGAAGAGACAAGCAGTCTGTACTTCAGAATAACACAGTTGATACAAACATTAAATTACTGCTTTGTGTTACCTTAAAAAAACCAAACACTTAAAACCTTGGCCCCAGGAGAAACTTGTTTCATGAAATGTTTGTCTTATGTCAGAGTCTAGGAGCACAAAGCTGGCAGAGGATTGTTTTAAGAACAGGGCAGCTAGGGGCAACTAAGTAGCACAGTGGGTGTGCTACTTACACACACTTACACACACACACCAGACCTGGGAGGAGAACCAGGGTTCAAATGTGACCTCAGACATTTCTTAGCTGCTTGACTGGCCCTTGCTGCTCTTCTGTCTTAGGACTGATATTAAGACAGAAGGTAAGGGTTTAGAAAAAAAAAACAGGAAATGGAATAGCTGTTTACATGTCGAAATAGAGCTAACAGATGGCAGACTTTGAGAAATATTTCCAGATCAGAATTCACAATAGAAAGCTATGGCTATTTCGATGATATAGAAACTATTATCTTTGAGCCTGAAGAGAGCTATTTTCAAATTTTATTTTCTTCAATGATTATAATATACTCTAACACTAAATATTATGATAAGCAATAATCATCATAATAATTAGGATTCTGATGAACATTAAATTGATGTTTGAAAGAATTTAACTTAAAAAGTCCTGCTCAGTAGCTATGAGATATGAAAGCAGGGATAAGGAAGGGACCCATTTCTTATTGATATAGTAAACTCCCAGATGAGAAAACTCTCTCAACCAATGCAAGTTGACCCCTTTATTGCAATTAGAGAGTTACCTAGTGTTGTAAAGGATTAGCTTTGCAAAAAGCAAGAAGCAAGGAGATCCCACAGGGCAAGGACTGGGCCAACATTCCGAGAGGACTGAGAAGGAGAGAGGCAGTTGGTTATCTCTCTGGAAGAAGACAGAGAGGGAGTGGAGTTGGCTCTCTCTGAAGGAATAGACTTTGAAGCTTCCAGGAAATTGGACCATCTTGAAGGAGTCGTTGAGTCAGTGATTACCTCACACTGGTGGACAGTGTGTGGGTAAATCATCATTCCCCTTCTACTCCTGTGTGGACCTAAAGAACTGTCACTGGGATTTTTGCTTGATCAAAGAAAGGACTCCTGTGTTGTGAGATTTCTTTGGGCCCTTTGACCTTGCCTCCAACAATCTTTCCTTAACTTTAACTTATTAGTTAGTTTAATATAATTATAGAAAGTTTAGTATTTTAATATCTTGTGTGGGTTAGAAGTAGGTTAGTACCTGATTCCCTTCCCTTCCCTCCTCCTTTTAGTTAAACTTTTATTTTAGATAGATAGATAGATAGTTTGAACCCTTCTTTTAACCCACCCTATAACATTTGGTGAGTCAGTAGGGCAACCTGCAAAGTAATTGACTTTGGCCAGAGAAAAACAGATTAGTTGGCAGTTGGCTACCTGGGAACATTCCATTGAACCTCTCCAAGCACTTGGTTACTCTCCAAGGTGCTAGTGCTGCTTACCCTGAGTGGCACAGAACTCTGACTTTTGACTGACATTGAATGGGATTTAATTTTTAAAGAGCCCAAAGGCACATGTGCTAGGAAGCCATTTTGTTGTTGTTCTGTTCTTTGGTGTTTATAAATACTAATCATAGTAGATAATAGAACATATCCTTTGTTGGATAACAACTTTATGTACACTGTAAATATCATGTCAGGGGACATGGCAAATGTTATGTTGTGTTTTCTATGGGATTGTTTCCTACATATCCTTTATGGGATTTTTACCCTGTTTCCCTAATGTTGCTATATGGTTTTAGGATATTAGTGGATGGAACCAGTGATGGCATTATCTATAAGAACTGTGCTAGCCTATGTACCATTGATTTGTATATGCTTACTTATATTGTAGAAATGTAAATTTATGTTTTTTGGTGTTGGCTATAGATTAAGAGTAATTGTGAGTTGGCAGCTTAGTGGCTCAGTGGATTGAGAGTCAGGCCTAGAGATGGGAGGTCATAGGTTCTCAGATATTTCCCAGCTGTGTGACCCTGGACAAGTCACTTAACCCCCATTGCCTAGCCCTTACCACTCTTTTGCCTTGGAGCCAATACACTGTATTGATTCCAAGACAGAAGGTAAGGGTTTAAAAAAAGAGTAATTGTGTTATGATAACAAAAGATTATGAGATGAAACAGAGAATAATGATAATGAAAGACAAAATAGAGGCAATGGAGTTATATGAAAGAGAGGATGATTTTAACCAATGATATTGTAAATGATTTAAAAGATAATTATATAAATAAGGAAAATGATGATGGAAAAATTAAGAAATTGTCTAGATTAGAAAGGGAAGATGCAGAATGCAATAAAAATCAAGCATTGCTGTTTCCTCTAAGGGATATCCCTATTGTGACACAAGATGAAATATGTAAGGTAAAACTCATAAATTATTTACACCTGAAGATTTGGAAATGATTAAGTGTAAAACTCCTTGCTTTTCAGATGAGCCTAATAAGGTGGTAAAAGAATTTCAAAGGGCTATAGAGATTTTTGACCCTGATTATGTAGATTTTTATTTATTAATGAAGGAGTTATTCACTAAGAGGGAAAGGAATCAATTCATAGAGCTCAAGCACCAGATTTAAACACTATGCAAGAGTGGGTAAAATCAGGAGCAAGACCCAAATACAGTCAAGTAGTGAATGGGCATAAGGGTGATCATAACAAAGGGGCATGTTCATTACGAAGGTGTACCCAAAGTTCCAAAGTATTTGAAAAATCAAAGGAAAATGGAGATAAGGTTAATGAATTTATAAATAATGTGATTGAAACAAAGGATACTTTAATTAGCGTTAATAATTATGAAGAAAAAGAAAATTGTAATGTAAAATTAATGGGAAATTCTAATGATTGTGAAATAATGGAAAATACTGAAGAATGTAAATTGGATAGAGATAATGTGATTGTAAATGAGAATAATGATACCAAGGTAGAGATTATAAAGACCAAGGGGAGTAGTGAAAAAGCTGATGATGGTATTAAAGATGTGAAATCCTGGGAATATCATGCAATTCAAGCAGATGTAAATTTGGATGGACAGGAAATGACTGAACTTTGTACTGATGTTACTGTGCTAGCACCAGTGTTTTGTAAGGATGATATTAGTAAATAAGTATTGTTTTATTAGTTTAGGGATAAGAAGTAAAGTGGCTGGCTTACGAAAAGAACTGGAGTTTGAAGCAGAGCTGAGAGAGTGTGTTAATTTCAGATGCGACAGTTATAACCATTTTTCTATGTCAATTTTTATTACTCTCTCTGGCAGTTGGGAGTTGGTCTCTGGCAGTTGGCAGAGACACTCTCTGACATTTTCAGAGACACTCTCAAGACTGAAGGAGGTAACATCTTTGCCTCTCTCCCTGTCTGAGGGAAAATTCTGAAGGAGCTCAGTGTTTTCCTTTCCCAACTTGGGAAACACTAGTGACTATCTATTGTGTGTTTTTTTAGATTGCTTTATATCTGAGAAGACCAAAGAAAAATCTGGTCTTTGGAACAGACTCAAAGTCCTAACTGAATTCTTGTTGAGACTCAACCGGCTAGCCTTTACTATTTTATAATTTGAAGGTAAAGTTAAGAAGTATAAGGATAATAGCAGTAGTTTTTATTTAGATAGTATAAATTTGGGTTAATCAGGTCAGGGAGGAGTAGTGCAGTCCATGAAACACAGGAGAAGCAGTTCCTTGTGGAACCAGGGAGTTTATTTGGGTGGATTTAGAATCCCTTAGAATTAGAAATCTTTCTTTATTCTTATATATTTCAATAAATATTTTATTATTATAAGAAGAGTCTCTTTAGCGTCCTTGCGCCTGGCCCTGAAGGTAAGTTCACATTTGAGCTTCACTTCATCACTGAGGATACTTTTGATTACCTCTATCAAAAGTATCCAAAAAGTATCCAAACAGTTTTGAATAGTTTGAACCTGATTGTTGAGTTAAAAGTTTTGAACCTATATTGAAATAGTTTTTCCATCTAAATATTTTATAACTCACCAAATTTATTTTTATAGTTGGAAACATTTGAACTGCATAATAGTACAGAACCATATGTTGTAACTATTGGAGATCAGATTTATGATCTTCTGGTTGATACTGGAGCCAGTAAATCAGTTTTGCAAAGTTTTCCTAAGACTTGTAGAGCTGTTGGTACAATAGAAGTAATAGGAGCTACTGGTAAACCATTGAGAGTAGCAAAATTACAACCAAAAATGATTACTTTAGGTCCATTATCTGTGGAATATGCATTTCCTGTGTATTGCAGACTGTCCAATGAATCTTTTAGGTAGAGATTTATTATGTGAATTAAGGATAACAATCCAATGTATTGATACTGGTGATATCTCATTATATCTACCAGAAGAATTTCTGAAAGCTTTTCCATTACTGTTCTTAGATTCAATCTATCCAATACCTGAGAATATCCCTGAAGATCTTTCGTCAAAGTCTTCCACAGATGTAGATCTATTGAAATCAGCTACTCCAGTAAGGGTGAGGACTAGGGAAGAACCAGTTCCTTGTGTACCTCAATATTCCTCGACTAAAAAAACAATTGAGGGTATAAGACCAGTCATTGAATCCCCAATCCAACAAGGGATCATAATACCTTGCTTTTCAGAATTTAATACCCCTATTCTTCTAATCAAAAGGCCAAAGTTAGACCAGAATGGCAAAGTTGTATATCATTTTATACAGGATTTAAGAGCAGTTAGTGATTATGTAATCAAGACTCATCCTGTTGTACCAAGTCTATTTGCCATAATTGCTTCCATTTTCCATTCCAAGTCAGGCAAGATTTCTTCCCTTCTTTTAGTTAAATAAACTTTTATTTCATATTATTTATATATATTTCATATATATATGTGTATATATATGTATATGTATATATATATATATAATTTGAACCCTTCTTTTAACCCACTCACACTAGTACACTGTGAGGTTAGGTAACTGGCCCTGGGTCACAGTCTGTGGCACAGATGGGGTTGGAGCTTACCTAGTCTTCTTAGCTCCAAAGGGCAGCCCTCCATCCAGCATACAACCTTGATTCCCCAGAAGTGGGGAAGATACAGGAATTCCAGATAAAAAAGAAGCCATTAACTTTGCCTTTTGTGTGGTAAAAAGGATGTAAGATGGTATACACTTGTGCCAAATTCCTTATAAGAAATTTTAACCTCTTCTATGGACCTTTAGGGGCAGCTAGGTAGCACAGTGGCAGAGCACTAAGCCTGGAGCCATGAGGACCTGACACTTCCTACATGTTTGACCTTGGACAAGCTGTTGTGAGGGGCTTGAGGTGAACTCCTTGGGTTCAGGAAGGGTAACCTTTACAAGAATTCAAGACTCCATTCCTTAGTTTAGAAATAAAAATAAAAAATTTGGAATTCATGTTGAATTTGGCTGGGAGGATAGCACAGATGGAAAGCTACCTCCTCGAGGATATCAATTTTGAGGTCTTTATACTCTTTATAACAGGTAATATGTGACTTCAGGGGGGGTATGCACTCAGCACTCCCACTCAGGTGGGAGGTTGGTCATCTGACTTGGGTCAGCCTGAAGTCACAGGCTATGAATTATGAACTATAAACTATAAAGACTCATAGTTTAGGGAACAAATACATGTCTTAGATACAACCCAATGGTATCAAAGCATAGCCTGGAGATGTATCTCTGTGTCCATCTCAAAACCTAAAGGACAATCCAAAGAAGATAGTTCTCCCAGGGGACTTTCCCTTTGATGTTGCAGGGTCTTATCAGGAGTTTTTGATGTTTTAGGGTTAGTAGTCACAAGGATGCAAGGAAGCAAGACAATTTTCCTGCTTACAGTTTGGCCTGAAACACTTTTATAAATTGGGTGTGCAAGGTAAACCTAGGGTTCCACATCAAAGCCATTTAACTCCAATTACTTAGCCCTTACCACTCGTCTGTCTTAGAATTGATACCAAGACAGAAGGTAAATATTTTAAAAATTAAAAAATAAAAAGCATGTTACTATATGTTGCCAACAAGCATTTATTTATCAATCACCTACTGTGTAGCAGACACTGAATATTAGTCATGCAAAGAAAGATTCCCTTCCCCCCTCAAAGTCTGTACACTCAAGGAGCTCATAATCTAATGGGAAATGTAGCATGCAAACAATTATGTACAAATAAGATATATTCCGGATAAACTGGAGATGATCAAGAGAGGGAAGGTATTAGAATTTATTTTATTTTATTTTATTTTATTTTTAAACCCTTACCTTCCGTCTTGGAGTCAATACTGTGTATTGGCTCCAAGGCAGAAGAGTGGTAAGGGCTAGGCAATGGGGGTCAAGTGACTTGCCCAGGGTCACACAGCTGGGAAGTGTCTGAGGCCAGATTTGAACCTAGGACCTCCCATCTCTAGGCCTGACTCTCAATCCACTGAGCCACTCAGCTGCCCCCTTATTTAATTTTTCAATTAACTACTTGTCTGTAATTCTAAAACAGAAGGGCAAGGGCTAGGCAAACAGGGTTCTGACTTGTCCAAGGTCACACAGCTAGACAGTGTCTAAGCCAGGTCTTCCAGATTCCATACCTGACACTAAACATTGTGCCACCTACCTGCCCTCGGAAGGTATTAGGATTAAGGGGGATAGGGAAAGGCTTCTTGTGGAAGGTGGAATTTTAGCTGGGACTTGAAGTTAGGAGATGGTAATAAGGAGGGAGAAAAATCCAAGCATCTGGGATAGCCAGTGAAAATGTCAGGAGTTGGGAGTTGGAGTATTTTGTCTCACTGGATCACAGAGAGCTGTCAAAACCCCCAAAATACAATGTGGTATTTCACAAGAGATGGCATAGTATTTAGATTGCCATATTTGTGGTCAGAAAGACCTGAACTCGATTCTTTTCTCTGACATTTTCTTACTGTGTACTCTGGGCAAGTCATTTAACCTCTCTGATCCAATTTCCTCATCTGAAAAATGGATATAGGGGGGTTGCTATGAAGCTCAAATGAGATACTATTTGTAAAATTCTTTGCAAACCATAGAATGCTATATAAATGTCAGATTTTTTAAAATTCTCTCGTTTGGCTAGCCTGAATATTAAATCACATATCATAGATCTAGAGCCAAAAGAGGACTTGGAGCTCCTCTACTCCAGTCTCTTTATTTTGCAGATGAGAAAATAAAGCCTAGGGAGAGGCAGTCAACTGCCTAAGATTACACAGAATTGGGATTCTAACTCAGGTCTTCTGTCCCCACAGGAGAGGAAAAGCAGAACCTCATGCTTCTAATTAAAAAACAAAAACAAAAACAAAACAAGAAAACCTTTTACATTTGCAGTCTTAAGTGTGTCCCTGTGGAAATCTCTTTCTGTTTGAGTAGCAAATGACTATTGTCTTTCATTTTGAACTTGAACAGATGGAAGCGTCCTGCTTCATTAGCTCCTTCTGAGTTAGTACATTGATTACTATGTAACACAGAATAGAGTATAACCTCCTTTTATTAATGCCCCCTCGCCTTCCCTGAATACCACCTTGCTCCATTTCCTGCCTTTAATTAGGTACAGTTTATCATACAAAGGTGTGCTGTGGATGGTAGAGGGAACACTAGGTCTGTAACCTGGCTTTGTTTGATGGGAGCTGTGTGCTAAATTTATGGTTGAATTTGGCTCCAAACCCATCTACATACACTACCTGCTGGGAGTCTTGTTGAACTTGTCTAACGACCTTTCTTTTCCCAGGCTCTGAGACCTAAAAGAGGAGGCTTTGTTTTTTATTTCTTGTTCTGTCCTGTTCTTTATTTCCTGGCCTCCTTTGCCCCTGAACCTGAGAGGCAAAAGATCCTAAATTTGTTTTAATTTGTTAGAGTCTGTCTTTGAAAGAAAGACAGACAGACTGAAGGGGGCAGAGGAAGAGAGAGAGACAACAAACACAGAGATAGAGACAGAGACAGAAAGATGATCAACTCTGAATTTGATTTGAGAAATATGGGTCAATACTTGTTAAGTTCATTCAAGTGGTACCTCAGAGGCTACTTTGTATTTATAATGGAAACCGGTGCACACAAAGCTTCTTCCAGAAGGTGGGATTTTGACTGGTCCTTGTAGGAAGTCGGAAGCTAGTAATTAGGAGGAAGACTTTGGTTGCTTGGTTTGTTTGTTTACCCCTTCACTTAAGGTGACTAATCTGTGTCCATTTAATTCCCAAACAAAACCAAATGGAAGGGAGAAGGACTTTTTTTGTAGGCGTTTTTCTTATTCTTTTAAATGGAATATTCTCTAGCTGAGTAAATGTGGTTGTTAGACCTTCCTAATAGAATTCTGAAGTGTTTTCCTAAACCTTTTGTTATTGGAGTGTTTTTGTGGGTGATATAGCCATTTCCCAGGGATATAAGGTCAAAGAGATGGTTGTATGGAGGTGTGAGAAGTGAATCAGCACTGCCAGTTAGTAAGGATGTCTGAGGTAAAGATGACAGATTGTGCAAGATAGTGGAGTAGAGAGACTTCTGGAGCACCAGGATAGTCCTATCAGGAAGGATCATGTGACTGGGTATTTAGAGGGGCTGGAAGAGGTCTCAGACCACATAGAGAAAAGACAGGTGAGCCTGCAAGGGGAATGGAAAGGGGAGGTGTGATGCAGTGGTGGTTTATTAAAGGAAAGAATCAGATTGAAAAACTTAGTTTTTTGTTGTCTTGGTCTAACAACCACATTTACCCTACAAGAATATTCAATTTAAAAGGATAAAAAAAAGCTACTATCTCCATAATTTCTCCTTGGTCCTTGCCCTGGGACAGACACTCCTTCATTTCATAGCTTTGCTTTACCGTATAAGTAAAGGCATACAGTTAGTTGCTGTTCTTAAATGTTTGGGAAAAGGTTTATTTATTATTTATCAAATACATTTATTTAATTTATTTATTATTTATTAAACACATTTATTAAATGCATTTATTAAATAGGTTGATTGTCAAATGGATGGGAACATGCAAAAACATCACATATATGAGATTTTCATGGTATAAAATTACTTATATCCACATCAGCAAGAAGCATTAATTTGATCTGCCTATGTAACATGGAAATAACTTCATTTATATTGAACAGGATGTAATGATGGCATTTGCTAAAGCCTAATTCCTCTTGCTGTGTTATTTTGAGCATTTGTGCAGTTACCCTGGAGTCTTACTATAGAACATGATAGCATTGATTAGTATGAGGTCTTAAGGCTCGTCTTCTAAAGGGGTCTTATTCCTGGAAGCACTAAAAGGAATTTATAATAACAGGAGCTCACCATCTCTTCTTCCCACCCCCATACATACATTTATAGTGGCTCCCTTGTAATTATAATTAAATACATGTGAGTGTAGTTTTGCGGTGAGTCAGGAATAGGAAAAAAATCCTCCTTGTATATTTAGTTTAAGGGGGAATACCTTTGACTTTTTGAGTAGTTATGGTTTTAAGGGAAAGAAAAAAAGAAATGCAACAAACTCTCTCCCTTAATAATCAGGTGATGTAATTCCCACATGATGAATCAAGTTCTCTGGGTGGTCATGATTCAAGATGACAGATTTTACCAGTCTTTTCTCCATCTGGAATACAGACGAGAATTTGTGTTACACTCAGGAATCATCATCATTATAATCCTATACATATATATATATATATATATATATATATAACCCCCTCTCTTCCCTCCTACAGATTATCATGCATTTATTTTGTATATGCTTGTATCTTTACATATTGCCTGCCCTGATAAAATTTAAACTACTGGAGGGCAAGAAGAATTTTATGTTTGTCTTTGTAACTCCCCTACCCCCACCCCATCATCACAGAGAGGAGCATGTAGCAATCTCTTGGGAAATGTTTCTTCATTCACTTTAAAGTTTACATTTTTATATACCTTATCTCACTTGATCCTGACATTTACTGTAAAAGGTAGTCACATTTTATAGGTAAGGAAATTTAGAGTCAGGAAGATTAATGTGCCCAAGGTCTCACAATGTATAAGAATCTGGGGGCAAGATTAGAACCCAGGTCTCCCTTGCTATCTATTATGCCAGAGGCAATAAAGGGTCACCTTGTAAGAGATAATGGTCCATATCTCTGATATGGATTACAGGTGGGATGGAAGTTCCTGAGTCAGAAAGCTATAACCTAATATATCTCAAAGGTGTCAGGTGCCCTTGATATACAGTGCTTTTCCCCACTTTTGTTTTCTTTAATACTCTGACCTTGTGCCCAATATAGCAAAGAGAATGAATTAGGTAGAAAAAGCAGATCCAATCAGGAAGCTGTACCTGGCTACTTCCTGGATGATTTGGTTATCCTAAAGCCTACTCTTTCTGTGGCAGAATCTGAAAATAGCCCTGTAGTTTCTTGATTTATAATGGAGCTTTCTAAAAACTGAATAATTTCTATTCATGTTCAGTTTCATAAAACACTTTTTTTTTTGCCATCTGGAATGACAAAACCCATTAGAATTTAAGAGATAGTTCTCCTGTTAAGAAAGCAAATGGATGCATAATGTGACATAATGATTATAATTGTTTTCTCTCTTCAAATATTTGGTTGTGGGGGATGTTCAATATGGTCTTTGTCAGTAGTATTTTTTATGACTACAGAGTTTTTCTCTTTTTCCTACCTTCCCCCTTTTCCCAAAATCTCACACAGACCTTGCTGAATAGATAAAGAAATTAGTATCCTAATAGACTGCTGCTCCTATTGCTGACCCAGAATGGTGCTGGCCCCTTCTCTATTTGTGTTTGATCACATTTGGGGAGCTTGGACAAAGTCATGGCAAGCTCTTGGCTCATGTGCTAGAATTTTGTTGTGTGTCTAAACTGATTTATTGTTTCTGGAGCAGAAAGCCAGGCAGGAAAACCTGTGACTATGGTTTTGTGTAACAAAAACAATTGCCTCTTGGCTTTTCTCTGAAATCATTATGTTCATTTCTTTATAAAGCATTTTTGTTTGTTATGACATTACTTTCATAAAAAAATGTTTTTAATTATTTTATTTGACTGTTACCAAGAAGAGTGCAGCACTGGGCAGTTGTTGTCTGTAATGGGACAGAGACCTAGTTTATAGGATCTATAAAACAAATTACAGCCTCTTTCCCCATGCGTATTTTTGATGTATTGGTAACTGTCATTTCAAACTTGGCATGAACATTCATTCAACAATCACTTGTTCAATACCCATTATGTGAAAAACATTGTGCTTGGTCTGAAGGTCTGGGAGGGAAGATGGAAAAGCAAAAACTGGGGAATAAGAATTTATTTAGACAATAACTTTTTCCAGTATGGAAGAATATTCAAGTGAATATGAATATTAGCATCAGAAATCAGTTGAGAATTTTCACATCTTTGACCTTTTGATGCTTTTTCTGCTTTCATTTTAAAATTATTTTTTGCTTTTCCTCTCTATGCATATTGTCAGTTTTGATTGGGTTTCACCATTTTTTTAGTCTTCAGAATTTTTTCCTTTCCTATGATTCTCATGGCTTCACATCTTGTTTTATTGACTCACTATCGAACCATACTGGCTATCCTTTATGATTTTTAAATGAATCCTCTCCTTTTTCAGTTATTGCCAGTATAAGATCATCTGTGTGTACCATGACTGTGGTCTGCCTTTTCCATTTTTACACACTTCATTTTCAAGTTATATGCCTACTTCCTTGGGAATAGGTCAGATGACTGCATCTGTAGCTAAGGTTACATCGGCAACCTTATCTCTCTGTTGTTCTTACTTCTCTCTAATGTATCCATATGTGTGGTGCTGAAGGAGTATAGGATTTAGTACTACAAGGAAACTTGGAAATTATTTAGTCTAATCTATCATTAAAGATGAGGAAACAGACCTAAAGAAGTTAGATAACTTACCCAGATTTACATAAGTAACAAGTAGCAAAGCCAGGATTTGAATACAGATTCCCTGGGTCTAGTTTATTTATATACTACAAACACTATCTCACTGTTCATGTTAATAGCCAGATTATTACCACTTGAATTCAATAATACAGCAAACAATTATTAAGACCCTACTGTGGGTAGGAAATGTTAGGCACTACCTTAGAAATATAGAGTTCATGTAAGATGGTCCCTGGCCTCACATTGCTAGTAAAGGGATAAGACAAATACAAAAAAAGATAACTAGAGTAAGTACAAATAAGTACAGTGGAAAGGAGCAGCCAAGGGGCTCAGTGGTGTAAAAACAATGGGTAAAAATGAATTGATTATTGATTATAAACCAATTTGATACTCTGCTTGCTATGCTTACAAAGTATCTTCAGTTTATATAAGTGAAGTGAAGCTCATAAGTGAACTTCTTTTTAGGGCCAGGTGCAAGGATGCTAAGGAGACTCTTGTTATACAAATACAAACTATTTATTGAGAATATAAGTATAAAAAAAGATTTCTAACTCTAAGGGATTCTAACCCCACCCAAATAAAACTCCTTGGTTCCACAAAGAACCACTTCTCCAATTTTCATGGGCTACATTGACCTTTACTGATTTGACTAACCCAAATTTTCCCTATTCTACAATAAACTAACACTATTATCCTCATAAGAAGTATATAATTCTTAACTTTGTCTCCAAGTTATAAAAATAACAAAGGCCAGTTGGCTGAGCCTCAGTAAGAACCAAGTTAGGACTCTGAGCCTTAACAGACTCAGAGTCCAAACCAAAAACCAGGCCTTTCTTTGGTCTTCTCAGATAAAACAATTTATGAAATAGTAATGGACAGTCACTAGTGTTTCCTAAGTTGGAAAAGGAAATCACTTAGCTCCTTCAGGTTTTTCCCTCCTTTCCTCCTTCAGACAGTGAGGAGAGAGAGAAAAGATGTCACCTGCTCCCAGCACTGGAGAAAGCCCAACTGCCACTCTCAGAGACTAACTGCCATATCCAAAGAGAGTAACTGCCACAGAAAAACCGTTACCCCTCCCCCACACACTGTCAACATTTGAAACTGACACTGTCTCAGATCTGTTTCAATTCTTTCTCTAGCCAGCTTCTCTACTTCTCTCTAAACTAATATAACAAGACTTAATTTCTAATATTCTCCTTAGAGTAGTTAGAGTGCCAGCCTTGGAGTCAGGAAGATGCAATTTCCTTAGTTCAAATCTGACCTTTAGACACTTCCTAGCTTTATGACCCTGGGCAAGTCACTTAACTTTGTCTGCTTCATTGCCTTCATATGTAAAATAAGCTGGAGAAGGAAATGGCAAGTCAGTTAAGTATCTTTGCCAAAATAAATCCCAAATGGGGTCAGTAAGAATCAGACAGGAGTAAACAACAATGAAAAGATTTTTTTGAGACGGCAGGGGAAAGTTTACATGATATTGTTAAATCTGTGTATTTAGGAATATCAATTTGACAGTGATAGGATGGATTGGAGACAAAAGTCAGACATGACCCAACAGTAGAAAGGCCCCACAGAGTGCCATGTAATGACCTTGGACAGGATGGAGGCAAGGTTGTAGGATCAGATAAGACTTTCTGGAGAAGTTGGTGTATGTGTTAGGCTTTATAAGATACATTTTGGCTGGGGATGGGGGGACAGCTAGGTGATTCAGTGGATTGAGAGTCCAGCCTAGAGACAAGGAGGTCCTGCATTTCAGTCTGGCATCAGATACTTCCTAGTTGTGTGACCCTGGGCAAGTCACTTAATCCCAGTTACCTAGCCATTACTGCTGTTCTGCCTTGGAACCAATTGGTTCCAAGACAGAAGGTAAAGGTTTAAAAAACTGATAAATTGGGGGCAGCTGGGTAGCTCAGTGGATTGAGAGTCAGGCCTAGAGATGGGAGGTCCTAGGTTCAAATTTGGCCTCCCACACTTCCCAGCTGTATGACCCTGGGCAAGTCACTTGACCCCCATTGTCTAGCTCTTCCCACTCTTCTGCCTTGGAGCCAATACACAGTATTGACTCCAAGATGGAAGGTAAGGGTTTAAAAAAAAACTGATAAATTAGGACAACCCTAAAGGAACTCATGATGGAAAATGTTATTACAGCTATGAAGGATCTGTCAGAGTATGAATGCAAACTGAACCCATACCATTTCATGCCTTATTTCCTTCATGAGTTTTTTCTTCTGTGTGTGAGATGTCTTCTTTCACAACATAAGGAATATGGAAATGTGTATTGCATGACAACACTGGAATTACCTGTATCAGATTGTTTACCATCTGTGGAAGGATCAGGGGAGGGATGGAAAGAATGTGGATTCCAAAAAACAATTGTTAAAAATTGTTTCTACTGTTGGAGATGAAATGCAGATCAAAACATACTACTTTTCAATTAGTTTATGTTTTTATTTTGGGGTTTTGGTTTTATATGAGTGTTCTCTTACAACAGTGACCCTTATGGAAGTAAGTTTTACCTGATAATACATGTATAACCTATCAAATTGCTTACCATCTTAAATTTTGGAAAATATGCCAAAAATTATTATTATACATAATTGGGAAAATAAAATGCCTTTTAAATTTTGTTTCTATATGTAATTAAAAAAAGGAATAGAAAGTTAAGAAAAAGATAAATTAGGAATTCAACAAACAGAGGAAGAAAAAGTGGGCATTTTATCAGCATCAGAAAAAAACATAAGAACAGGTGTAGAAGCAGGAAAATGTGGGGGATAACAGTTGGTTCAGGGTGGTTGGAGCACAGAGCATGTCGATGGAAATAATAAATGAAGCTGGAAATGTAGGGTGTTGCCAAATTGTAAAGGGCCTGGAATGCCAGACAAAGGAATTTAAATTTTGTCTTTTATTAATCTGTAATTAGAAGCAAATCATCTGATCTTGGCAAATTTCTGTGAAATGGGGATACTAATAAATCATAATAGTGATATAACTAGCATTTATAGAGTGCTTTAAGATTTATAAAGCACTTTACAAATATTATCTTATTTGAACCTCATATTGATCCCGGAAGATAGGTACTATTATTATTCCCAATTTACAGATGAGGAAACTGAGCGGCTTGCTCAGGCTAGTACATGTTGAGGCTGAATTTAAATTCAGATTAAATTCCTGACTTAAAGTCTGTTGTTGTATCCACTACACCACCTAACTGACTTAAAATACTACATGCCTGAAAAGATTGTTAAAAAAGGGTTTTTAATTTGTCAGAATTAATAAAAAGAATGGTACTGATGTTAAAGTAATTATAGAAATGAAAGTGTTATGCTTACAAGCCATGAAGTTATATGTTACAACACTGAGACTAGAGAATGGGTTTACCAAGGCAGAAAGAATATAAGGGGACAGTTAAACTATTAATAAGCATATGAAAAAGTGTTCTACATCTCTTATAATCAGAGAGATGCAAATCAAAACAACTCTGAGGTATCACCTCACACCTAGCAGATTGGCTAACATGACAGCTATGGAAAGTAATGAATGCTGGAGGGGATGTGGCAAAGTTGGGACATTAATGCATTGCTGGTGGAGTTGTGAATTGATCCAACCATTCTGGAGGGCAATTTGGAACTATGCCCAAAGTGTGCTAAAAGACTGTCTGCCCTTTGATCCAGCCATAGCACTGCTGGGTTTGTCCCCCAAAGAGATAATAAGGAAAAAGACTTGTACAAGAATATTCATAGCAGCGCTCTTTGTGGTGGCCAAAAATTGGAAAATGAGGGGATGCCCATCAATTGGGGAATGGCTGAGCAAATTGTGGTATATGTTGGTGATGGAATACTATTGTGCTAAAAGGAATAATGAAGTGGAGGAATTCCATGGAGACTGGAACAATCTCCAGGAAGTGATGCAGAGTGAAAGGAGCAGAACCAGGAAAACATTGTACACAGAGACTGATACACTGTGGTACAATCGAACGTAATGGACTTCTCCATTAGTGTCAATGCAATGTCCCTGAACAATCTGCAGGGATCTAAAAAACACTATCCACAAGGAGGGGATAAACTGTGGGAGTAAAAACACCGATGAAGAGCAACTGCTTAACTACAGGGGTTGAGGGGATATGACTGAGGAGAGACTCTAAATGAACACTCTAATACAAATACCAACAACATGGAGATGGGTTTGAATCAAGGACACATGTGATACCCAGTGGAATCACACGTTGGCTAAGGGAGAGGTGGGGGGGGGGGAGGAAAAGAAAATTATCTTTGTTTCCAATGAATAATATTTAGAAATGACCAAATAAAATAATGTTTAAAAAAAAAGGTAGAAAGAGAAATTTCATTTAAAATCACCCTAGACAATATAAAATACTTAGAAATCTATCGGACAAGACAAACACAGGAACTATTTGAACACAACTACAAAACACTATCCGCACAATTAAAACTAGATCTAAATAATTGGAAAAACATTAATTGCTCATGGGTAGGATGAGATAACATAATAAAAATGACAATCCTACCCAAACTAATTTACTTATTTAGTGCCATACCCATCAAGCTACCAAGAGACTTTTTTACTGAATTTGAAAAAAAATATATAACAAAATTCATTTGGAAGAACAAAAAATCAAGAATGTCAAGGGAAATGTTGGGGAAAAAATGTGAAGGAAGATAGCCTAGCAGTACCAGACCTCAAACTGTACTATAAAGCAGTGGTCATCAAAACAGTGTGGCAGAAGGGAGAATCAGTGGAATAGACTTGGGGTAAGTGACCTCAGCAAGACAGTCTAGGATAAACCCAAAGATCCCAGCTTTTGGGACAAAAATCCACTATTTGGCAGAAACTGCTGGGAAAATCGGGAGAGTCTAGGTTTAGATCAACACCTCACACCCTACACCAAGATAAACTCAGAATGGATGAATGACTTGAATATAAAGAATGAAACTATAGGTAAATTAAGTGAACACAGAATAGTATACTTGTCAGATCTTTGGGAAAGGAAAGATTTTAAGACCAAGTAAGAGTTGGAAAAAATGACAAAATGTAAAATAAATAATTTTGATTACATTAGGTTAAAAAGGTTTTGTGCAAACAAAACCACTGCAACAAAAATTAGAAGGAAAACAAATTGGGAAAAATATTTATAACAAAAACTCTGACAATGGGTCTAATTACTCAAATTTATAAAGAGCTAAATCAATTGTATAAAAAATCAAGACATTCTCCAATCAATAAATGGTCAAGTGACATGAATAGGCAATTTTCAGATAAAGAAATCAAAGTTATCAATAAACACATGAAAAAATGGTATAAATCTTTTGTAATCAGAGAAATGCAAATCAAAACAACTCTGAGCTATCACCTTACCCCTAGCAGATTGGCTAACATGACAGCAAAGGTAAGTAATGAATGCTGGAGGGGATGTGGCAAAGTTGGGACATTAATTCATTGCTGGTGGAGTTGTGAATTGATACAACCATTCTGGAGGGCAGTTTGGAACTATGCCCAAAGGGCGATAAAAGACTGTCTACCCTTTGATCCAGCCATAGCACTGCTGGGTTTGTACCCCAAAGAGACAATAAGGAAAAAAACATGTACAGGAATATTCATAACTGCGTTCTTTGTGGTGGCCAAAAATTGGAAAATGAGGGGATGTTGTTCAATTGGGGAATGGCTGAACAAACTATGGTATCTGTTGCTGATGGAATACTATTGTGCTCAAAGGAATAATAAAGTGGAGGAATGCCATGGGAACTGGAATGACCTCCAGGAATTGATGCAGAGTGAGAGGAGCAGAACCAGGAAAACATTATACACTGTGGTACAATCAAATGTAATGGACTTCTCTACTAGCAGTAATGCAATCATCCAGGACATTTCTGAAGAACTTATGATAAAGAATGCTATCCACATTCAGAGGAAAATCTGTGAGAGTAGGAACACAGAAGAAAAACAACTGCTTGATCACATGTGCCAGTGGGTGTATGATTGGGGTTATAAACCCTAAATAATCACCCTGATATGTTGTAAATATCAACAATATGGAAATAGGTTCTGATCAAGGACACATGTAAAACACAGTGGAATTGTGCATTGGATATGGGAGGGGGATGGGAGGAGGGAAAGGAAAGAACATGATTTTTATAATCCTGAAAAAATGCTCTAAATTAAACAATTAAGTAAAAATTTAAAAAAGTATATATATGTATATATATATATATATTTCTTACTAGCTTTTTGCATCTTGAAGCGGATTAGGTTAGTTTATCAAACAATTAGTCCATTATCTATAAAGTTTCAGAACTCTGATATACTGAGAACTAAAATAGGTGATTTCTGATGAAGAAAAAGAAAAAGTTCTAGCCTCAGCATGAGTATTGAATGAAGCAGGTCCTGGGCAACCAGAGGGAATTATGCTATAGTAGAAGGACATTCAATTAAATGCTAGATGCTCCCTTTTCAGCTAGATTCTGATCCCTGCCTGAGATAACACACAACCATATCCATGATCTCTCCTGGTAGAGCCCCTCATACCTGGCATTGTTTGAGTACTATTTGCATTGTCATTGTTCCTTAAGCCATACTCATGGAAGAAATCTCCAATATCATTTCCCTTTAGAAATGATTATGGTATAAAGAATTGGACATTACTGAAACAACTAAGTACATAAAAACTGAGGCTGAGAGAGGTTAAATAGCAAGCAGCCTTAGGGAGAATATGAAGAAATATAAAAGGTTGGTTCCTGCATTAGAACACATTATGATCTTGATGATTCAACATATATTCCCTGGGAACAGATCCCAAATGTACAGTGTAAATCAATGAGAAAATAGGATTCAATTAGTTCAAATTCATTTTCTGTCAAACTTTTTGGTATCTTACTCATAAGGCATACCTGGATGAAATATGTTAGGATCAGGGATCAGGAGGACACACAGGCAGATAGAGGTAAAAAGAATCTTGAAATAAAATGTTTTGGAGTATGAAAAAAAAGATTATAGCATATTGAACAGAATGGCAAGGTGCTTCATGGAAAAAAGCTGAAATAGCTTTAAGAACCCCAAAGAAGTTTTAAGTCGTGGTAATATTAAATGCTAACCATTGCAAGTGTTAAGAAAGAGTTCTTACTAAGAGGAATAATTTCAAGGTGATCTAGTGATCATGTAAGTAGTTTAAGTTTTTTTTTAAGGTAAAGTTTCTTTTGCAAACAAAAACATAAAATATATTAGTGTTATGCTTTTTTGGTGGATCATACCATCAGATTTGCCCTTCGGACTCTTAAACATTGCCATCTGGTCCACTGTCCTATCTTGAGGATCACTTGTTCTTTCTCTACCCTGAAGAAGAACCTTTCCATAGGTGTTGTCTCTAAATTTTCTTTTTTATATCACCAGAACTTAGCACAATAATTGGCACATAATTAGTGCTCAGTAACTGCTTTTCTATCTTAGAATGCATCTAGTCTAAACCATACCTGAAAGGAATTCTCTCCTTAGCACAACCACAGCAGCAACAAAATAATACTCATAATTAGCACATATATATATATGTGTATGTGTGTGTATGTATAATGTCTCTTTCATATGCATATGTATGTTGAACTGGGAAGTCATGATATGTAATATGTGCAGAAATATACACGTGTTTAAAATGATTGAACAGTAAAATTATCCAATATGCTTCCCATTTAAATCACAGGATTGTATATCTTCAACCAGAAAGGCATCTCGAAGTTCCTTTAAATGTCAACTAAAATCCTATCTTTTACTGGAAACCATCCTCAATCCCTGTTGATTCTGTTATGACCTATTTATTCTGTATATTGATTGCTTTCTAAATCGGTTGCATGTTGTCTCTACCATTAATATTATAGGCTTCTTGAGGTCAGAGATTATTTTTTTGCATCCCTAACACTTAGCACAATACCTAGCACATGGTAGGGGCTTAACATATGTTCATTTTATTGACCAGTAGCTTTGATCTGACCCTTGGATGAAGATGAGGATGATAGATACAGATGAAGAAACAGAAGCTCAGGTCCTCTGACTCCAGGGTCTACTTTGCAATGGACATGAGGAAATGTGTACATTATTGCATGAAATGGTGACTTATCATCTCTGTCTATTTGCAAATGTATTCCTCTACTCAAAGATTTTCTCATTTCTGTTTAAGGTCGCTTGGTAGGCGCACTGGATGCAGTCCTGGATTCCAATGCACGTGTTGCCCCCTTTCGAATTTTGCTACAAGTCCCTGGATCGCAGGTTTACTCTCCCATAGCATGTGGTGAGTTATTGAATGGATCAGAAGTTTACTGGGCCATAGCCATTGGTGAGTTACATACCAAAAAAAAATTCCAAAAGTTATTGTCTGAGCATGCTGAGTATGCATGTCCAAGAAGCTAAAGGTAACCCCTTTTAAAACTGGTTTTTGAGAAAAAGCATATTGGCTGTTTTTTTTGAGGGTGAATGTTTTTTGTGTGTGTGCTTTAACCATCAAAATGACTACTAGCTATAACTCAGGGGCATCTTAGCTTTGCCTAATGGTTCTTAGGCTTGGCACATTTCATTGATTCAAGAGCTTGTCTACTGTGTTTGAGTAGAATACAAAATGTTTGCTCTGCTAACCCTATTTTTATACGCATATGTGGGCATACACATAAAAACTTCTTTTGTGTGGGAAGAAATTTCTTTGAGTTTTCCTCAGCTCCAAAATAAACTTTGATATCATTTTGCACTCCTGGGCTTATAAGATTTTACTGAAGTAATTGATGTAGTGCATATGGGAATGACCAGTCATTTCACAAGACTCCCAGAGCAAAAGTCTCAGAAGTATATAAAGATGAACAAACAGAAGATAAGTTCCTTGAGGGCAAGGATTATTTGTGCTTTGTTTTGTCTTTGTATTCCCAGTGCTTTGCATATTGTAGGTGTTTAATAAATGCATGCTGGATTGAATTTAATTTTCTGGTGCAAATCAATTTATGTTGGATTATGGATAGCTAAGAATGGGGATGGTAACTATACCTTAGGAGCAAAGGTGCTGATTTAGGTATTCTTTCTACCTTTGTTGGAGGATGATTGCATTTTGAAAACCCCATTTGTTAGGTTTTCTTGTGTACTGAGCATTAAAGGAGAAATTGATCCCAACATCTCAAGATGTAGATAAATCAGAGGAAGGGAATGAGGTATTGGAGAGAAACATGGGTGGTAGAACAGTGGTTTTGAGAATATGTTTTTTGTTTAATTTTGCTATTTTCTATCAGTCATGTTGTTTTGAGTGCCATGAGAAATTTTCAGCAGAATTAATGATTTAAAAAAATTGAAAACGGAGTTGGAAGTGGGACATAGAATTAACTAATGATTAGATAGGTTTTTTTAAAATAAGGCAGAAGCAATCTGGGAAAGAACCTCTAAGTTGAGAACAAGTCATGGCAGCAATGAACTGTAGAGAAAAAGAGCAAAGATACTTTGACAAAACAAACTTAAGGAATTTGTATGGATGAGAGGATTAGGCTGGAGAATTCTTAAAGTAAAAACAAATAAAAACTTTAAAATGGACTAGAAAAAAATGACACGTTGGAAGATCTGCAGGAAGAACAGACACATGGTGGTATTGTTGGAACTGTGAATTGGTACAGCTATTCTGGAAAGCAATTTGGAACTTTACTCAAAAAGTTACTACTCTGTATATACCCACTTTGATCTAGTGATACTATTACTAGGTCTGTTCCTTGAAATGATCAAAGAAAGAAGAAAAGGGCCCATATACACAAAAATAGTTATAGCACCTCTTTAGTAACAAAGAACTAGAAACTAATTGGGTACCCATAACCAACTTATGGGAGAAATAGCAGAACAAATGATGGTATCTATATCTACAGTTATATATACATATACATAGAGAGAATACTATTTTTTAAATAACATTTTCCTTCAACTGCATGTAAAAATAATTTTTGAGATTCATTTAAATTTTTTTTGAATTCCAGATTTTATCCTTCTTTCCCACTCTCCCTTCCTCACTCATTCCCTGTCCTCCTCCCTCCCTGAGATAATAAGTAATCTGATATAGATTTTACATGTACAATCACATAAAGTATTTTTCCAAATTAATAATTTTGTGGAAGCAATCTCAAACAAAAAAGGAAAAAAGTGAAATATAATATGTTTTAGGATATACTCAGACTCCATCAGTTCTTTGTTGGAGGCCAGATGGCATTTTTCATCATGAATCTCTGGAATTGTCTTAGATCACTGTATTGCTAATATCTAAGTAATTCAGAGTTTTTTTTTCATCAGAAAACATTGTTATCACTGTATACAATGTTCTTCTGGTTCTGCTCACTTCACTATATATCAGTTCATGTAAGTCTCTCCAGATTTTTCCAAAATCATCCTGCTCATCATTTCTTATAGCACAATAATATTCTATAATGGAATACTATTATGCCATAATAAAGGATGAAGGGGTTGGTTTCAGAGAATCCTGGGAAGACTTGTATGAACTGATGCAGAGAAAACTAAACAGAACCAACCTATAATAACAACCAAACTATAAAAACAAATAATTTTGAAAGCTATAAAAAGTCTGATTAATGTAATTACCAAGCATGGTTGCAGGTGACTGATGATGAAATATGCTATCCACCTACTAACAGAGAGGTAATGGACACACAGGATACAGAATGAGACAATTTTTTTGGACATGGTAAATGCCAGTTTATTTCACTTTATTGTGCATATTTGTTATAAGAGTTTTATTTTTCTTGTCTTTTTCCTAATTGTATTGGAGAAAGGATGCAAGGGGATAGAAAATCTATTGTTGCTAAATAATAAAAAATAAAATTTAAATTAAAACAATGAATCAAATGCAGCACTAGCTTTTGCTTTATAAGATGATGAGGCATTTGAAGTATAGGAGAAGAGGGCAAATTTAGTATAAATGTAAGAGGTGGGAGTTGAATATAAGTCCTGAATTTCAAAGACAGTGTTTAAGAATTAAAAAAAAAATCCTTCAGTTACAAAATTTCTCTGTACTCTCTAATCCAGCAGTTCTCAACCTCTCAATTTGTAGCAATGAGAATACATAATGCATAGCAGGTATTTACATTCCGAATTATAACTGTAGCAAAATTGCAGTTTTGAAGTAGCCACCAAAATAATTTTTTGGTTTTGGGTCACTGCAACATGAGGAACTGTGTTGCAGGGTCCCAGCATTAGAAAGATTGAGACCCACTGCTCTAATCTAAAAGCTATTCCATAACTGTGGGCTTGATTTTATATATATGTTTAAGGGTTCAGCTAATAGACTTAAAACAATAATTTTTAACGCCCAAATTAGTGTGGGGAATACGCATATAGTCCAGACCCTTCATTGGATAAATATGGAAACTAAAGCAGAGAGATTACCTGGTAAGAGCTGGGACCAAGTTACCTAGTTAGAGCTGGAACTAAGATCCACATTTCCCATTTCCCATTTCAGTGCCCTTTCTTCTGCATCACTCATATCTCAAGTTTGAATATGTCTTGAACCATGAGTGAGACATTATCCCTGTATTTTGCTAGCTAGATGTCTCCTAAAACACAGAACAGGGACAGTCTCATGTATATCTATGTCTGTCTATCTACACATATACACATATTTTAATCTAGGTTTACATCCAAGCTCTACCATTTACTAGTAGAAGACAACCCTCTTTTTCAACCCTATAACTTGCTAAGTCAAAGATAAAATAGTTTTAAAAAGAATGTTGTCCCAATTTTATACTCACCTGGAATGGATGTGAGCAGGACAAACCAAGAAGCCCATTAAAATTAATGGAAAAGGGGCCAGCTAGGTGATTCAGTGGAGTAAAAGCCAGATCTGGAGATGAAAAGTCCTTGGTTCAAATCCAGCCTCAGAAACTATCTGCGTGACCCTGGGCAAGTCACTTTAAAACTCATTGCCTAGCCCTCACTGCTTTTCAGTGATATTGATATTCATTATCAATATACAATATTGATATTGATTCCAAGACAGAAGATAAGGGTTAAAAAAAGAGAAATTCATGGAAAATTGAAGTTAACTGGATTTCTCCATCCCTCAGCTTCCTCATCTTTAAAAGGAAAGAGTCGACGAGACTCCCTGAGGTCTCTTTTAACTCCAAACCAAGGATCACATGGTATCCTATGTGTAGAAACACATTAGCCTTCCTTTTTGTGTGTGTGTGTGTGTGTGTATATATAGATATACAAACACTTGTATACATATTTAACATATACGTGCATCTATAATACATGTGTGGCTAAACTTGATGGCCTCTAAGGTCCCTTCTGATAGTAAATCTTTGAGCCCATATTGATATCATATATGTGTGTATAAATATATACATATACAATAAATATATAAAATGTATATAGAATAATATTGTGTATATAATATTTAATAAGCCATGCATATAATAAATATGCATGTTCATAACTTTAGAAAATAAGCATGTGTATATACAGATGCACATATATGTAGCTGTATATATACATATGCATATCTACAGGAACTGCATCTGTGATTTTATTCATGTAAGGAACTCCAGGATGAGGAAATTTCCTTTCCCAAGGCAGGTCACTGAGTGTATAATCTTATAAATTGTCTTGAACATTGAGCGACTGAAAGATTTGCCCAAAGTATGTATGTATGTATGTATGAATCTTTCTCTCTCTTAGAGACATTCTCATAGGGATCTGGTTTCAAAATTAGGAAGACCAGTAGTAAAGGATTGTCTCTGACACACACTGATGATGTGATTCTGGGAAGGTCATTTAACTCCTTTCAATGTTTTAGGCAACTCTCTAAGATGATTAAGTTATAAAGAAAGTATCCATCTACCCTGATGAGAGGATGTTTCCTCAAAGATGGCTCTTTATATAGATTCTGTCTTTCTGTCCTTCCAGCTCTGTCCATCCATCTAACTTTCTGTACTCACAAATAAGAACTTTATGTAGCCCTGAACCAGCTGAGTGAATAATTTACCATTTTCGATTGTCTTTGAAATTGTTCCCCTCCATTAGTGCAGAGATTGAGATTGGATTGTATTACTCCCATCTTTCTTGAATAGGAGAGAAGGGGAGAAAGAAGGGGGCAGAGGAGAAGGGAAGAGAAAGGTAGAGTTTAAGTTTGAGTGTGTGTGTATTTCATTGGAATAGAGGAATTCCATCATTTCCATGTTTAATGTTGTCCTAGTTGTTGTCCATCTAAAAGTATATAAGAAGTTGAATTAATCAGAAAAGTCTTTGAAATCATACATAGAGACTTTTCTTTGTCTTTTGTCTGTACCTAACGTGCTTTCCATGTCTTGGATTAGGGTTTTTATCAAATAAAACATTTCTGCATTTTTGGTATCAATAAAATATATTTTATCAATGATGAAAATTGGTGTTGGGTTTTGTTGTTAATTCATGGTTTGACTTTAGACTGCATACTTAGTATCATGGTTTTATTAAAAGTCAGTTCAGGGAGAACATTGTACACAGTAACAACAATATTGGTCGATGATCATCTGTGGAAACTTGGCTACTCTCAGCAATGCACTGATCTGGGATAATCTGATTGATGACAGGGAATGCTCTTCACCTCCAAAGAAAGAACTGTTGAAGTTGTCTTTCATATCAGTGTATCTTTGGTCTGTTTTGGGGATTTTGGTTATGTATAAGTGTGTTTCTTACTATAATGACCAATATGGAAGTGTGTTTTGCATGACAATAAAATTTAAAAAAATTTAAATAAGCATGATGATTTCAGAAAAAGTTAGAAAGATCTGTAAGAACCAATTCATAGAGAAATAAGTAGAACCACAGCACTATCATATAATGATCAAATGTGAAAAACTTAGATACTCTCAGCAATACGATGTTAACGGGATGAGACTGAAGGACTTATTGACCAAGATGACTGTCCATCTCCAGAGAAAGAATTGTTGGGGTTGGAATGCAGATCAAAACTTGCAATTTTTCACTTTAGTTTATTTATGTTTTATTTTTAGGGTTTTGGTTTTATGATCCATGTGGAAGTATCTTAATATGATAACACATGTATAATACAGATATTGCTTACCATCTCTCCAAAGGAGAAGGAAAGGGAAGAGGAGAGACAATTTGGATCTTTACATTTTGGAAAATTGATGTTGAAAATTATTATTACATGTAATTGGGAAAATAAAGTATCTTTTAAAAAAAAAGTCAGTTCAAGTTCTAGAAGGCTAGTCCATTTTTTAAGACATTGTCAGCTGTCGTTTTGTTCCTGATAAAGTAGAGAGAGCAGAGCCCAGAGGAGCATGGGAAGACTGAGGTAACAGACCTTTCATGGTAACTCTGACCCACCTTCTTTTTTCCTAGCCACGGGTGTGCTCTATTCTCCACAGTACACTTCCTTTGTTGAGGATAGTTGATATTAGAGTAGATATTAGAGGAGCGATGAGAAACATTGTGGAAAAAAGCTGGGATAAAGCAAGAAGTATTCCTGAAGCTAAGAAAAATAAGTCTTTTAACTTCAGAATTACCATAGAAGAGAGAGGATAGCACAGTGTGCACAGATATGCAACACTGCTTCTGACCATTTAATAAATTGGTCTTCAGGAAAATCTCATTGAGAAAACCATCAGTACACATAAGACTACACTGGCAGTGGCAGGATTAATATGATTTTATGTATCATGCAATGTACGAAATGTTAGATTTAGCATCAGAGAACTTAAAAAATGGAATTCTGACTCTTATGCTATGAAACTATGGATATATTATTTAATAGTTCTGGTACTTAGTTTCTTCATCTTTAAAATGAAGGGGCTGGATTAAATAACATCTGAGATCCATTTTAGTTCCAAATCTGTGATCTGTTATCTTGTATATAGAAAATTGCCAGCTCTGCATTCTCTTTTTCTCCCTTCCCACTTGCCTTATTTCTTGCCCTTTCCCATGGCTAACAGTTTCTTATTTCCTTAATTGTTGTTTACTTCCTCATCAAAAGAGGAAATGATCTGGTGTGGACTGCACTTGGGGATAGACTCTCGTCTTGGGTATCTACACTGTGCCAGGGTCATGAAGGAAGTGCCAGGCTGATCATTTTTCAAATACAGAACTCACTGTGCAATTAATTCAAAGAAAGTGTAAGGAGCTTGGCCAGCAGGATATAAGTGAGAGTGTTTGCAGTAGTGAATACTTTGTCTAAGATCACATGATATGTGTCATCATACATATTTTCAGTTCTTCATGACTTACTTGGGGCAATATTTTTTGTTGAAATTCTCTCTCTCTCTCTCTCTCTCTCTCTCTCTCTCTCTCTCGGACTTAATTTCCATTTTGGTATTACTGAGCACTTAATATAAGCACTTTCGGGCTCAAATAATGAAACTAGCCCTAGTCAAGATTTATTAACATTGGTTCTTAAAAGTGTTTCTCTTACAAATTATTTGTAAAAAATTATGAACCCTATTGTAAATACAACAAAAGGGTCATTCTCTCATTCTTCCTATATCCCTCCCTCTCTTTTCTTACTTTCCTTTTATGCAATGAATCACAATTTTTAGATCTGGAAGGGACATCAGAACACATCATGACCAAGCTTAGGCTTAGGTAGTAGCATAAACAAGGGCACAGAGGTTTAAGAGTGTGGAGGATGTTGGGAGTGGGCAGAAAGTAGGATAAGGCAGTGAGGTGGTACAGTGGATGGCGCACTGGACTTAAGAGTCAGGAAGACCAGAATTTAAATCTGTCCTCAGATTCACAAGCTGTATGACCCTGGACAAGTCACTTAATTCCAATCGCCAAGCCCTTACTGCTCTTATGCCTTGGAACCAATACACAGTATTAATTTTAAGATGGAAGGTAGGGGTTTAGAAAAAAATAAAGACTGTGAGTAATTTACTTTTAGCCTAACAATTAGTAAGTATCAGAGGCAGTACTTGAACTCAAGTCTTTCTTAACTCCAAGTTCAGCCATTTTTTTGATATAAAATACTACATTCCTTGACACTGCTGGAAGTCTATCATCATAACAGATATTCTGCTTTAAGGTTTATGAACCATTTATATATGTATAGATTTCTATACATGTGTATATGTATATACACATACATATACATCCATATTTATATATCCATATTGTACTCTTTCCATCCTTACACAATAGCCCTATAATATTGAAACTATGGTTATTGTTTATTCCTGTTTTAAAGATGAGGAAATGAATCTGAGAGATGTCTTCTCCATACCTGAGGTATGATTTGGACCAAGGATGTTTTGATTCCAAATCCAGTACCCTATCTAGTACACCCTAGTATATTTCTTAAGATGAAGATCCAAATAGGTGAATCTTATTTTTCTTGAGATAAAAAGTGAACAAATATTAAGAACTCAGGAATATTTAGTGACATTTAATTAAAAAAAATAATTCCTCTCTCCAAAAAAGAGTCAACTGATATTGGATTTAGTCAAGTATTTTTACTCTTTGGTAAGTTTATATATATGTATATATATATATATATATATACACACATGTATTTATTTATTTATGAATAAATAACAAATATATTAGATCACAATTGGATTTAAAAATTTTAAATTTGTGCCTTTTTTATGGATACTTAGGGGGCAGTTAGGTAACTAAGTGGATTTGAGAGGCAGGCCTAGAGATATCCTGTGTTCAAATCAGACCTGTCCTAGCTATGTGACCTTGGGCAAGTCACTTAACCCCATTTGCCAAGTCTTTACCACTCTTCTGCCTTTCAACTGATTGATTCTAAGACATAAATGAAGGGTTTAAAAAAAGATGTTTAAAAAAAGAAGAGAAGAAAGAAGGGTGTCAGGAGTTTAAAAATATGCCTACCTGCTTAATTATGCTTTTGAAGTTGGGTCACATGATTCTAAATGGATATCAACCTAGGTCTGTGTGGGGACTTTAAAACTTCCCTGAGTTCAAATCTGGCCTCACGCACTTCTAGTTTTGTGACCCTGTGCAAACCACTTAACCCCCATTGCCTAGCCCTTACCACTCTTCTGCCTTAGAACCAACACACAGTATTGATTATAAGACAGAAAATACGTTTTTTTTTTTTAAAGAAAACCAACTAGTTCCCTGAAATTCCAGGTCTGGCTAAGTGTATGTATCTTCCTGGCAGGGGCCATTATCGAGCTATAATTTCATTTTGTTGTCCGTTGGTGCTGAGTAGAAAGTGTTATTAACTGGTTGAATGTGTTAAGCACGGATGAGAATGTTCTGAAAGCACCAAGACATTTTTTCCAGCTTTCCCTTAAAGATCTCTGTATAATAGATGTGTTATGTGGAATAGGGTTCTTCTTGGCATATTAGCCTGGTGGCTCCTTTTTTCATCCTCACAGTCTCACAATTCAAACCTGCATGTGACTAAATTGTGGATCTTTGCTCCAGTGCCATCTTCCCAATGGAGAAAAGAACTGGTGAAACAGCTCTTGAAATGAGGCTGCACAGATTAGATCCTGTGGACTGAAAGCTGAAGATACAGTTCTTCTTTTTCCATTGTTAGTTGGTAAAAGGTTACATCCTTAGAATATTACCCTCTATGCTAATACAGAACTCCTGTCTGGGTTCAGTGTGATTTTCCAGAGTTAATAATGATGCAATTCTATCTAAAGGTACCCCAGGGTTCCCTTTTCTCAGTATAGACTGAATTCAGACCTAATATTGAGCACTTGTTTTCTTTGTGACGTGGCACATCTCTCTAAATAGCAGGCAAGTAATGACTAGTGAAGTAACATGGGGTATACCAAAAGAGAAATCCCATGATGTTTTTGGGTGAAAACCTCCAGCACTTTTACAGAAAACACAGACGTTGAATTGTTCTTTTGTATATACCTCTTTTTTTTTTTAAACACAGATGAATTCAAACCAAATAACCCACTGGGACCTAATGACAATAGTGTCAGCTTTGCCAAGACCAGTTGATTGAAGTGTCATAAGACAGTGCAGTGGTCAGTCCTTTAAGCCAAGCAGGACTGTTCCAATCACACTGAGTACAGTGGGTTAGCCATTGAAAGCTGCCAGGGGTAGAATGACCTCCTATTTCCCTTACAGCTAGAATAACCTTGTATTTCCCTTACAGGGTTGGCAAAGAATCACTTAGAAATCCTAGAAGAGTAATTTTCTCTGTGTGTGTGTTTTTCAAGCTGTTTGAAAATCTCCTAGAAGTTCCATTTATGATATACAGCCTATTTTTTAATACTTAGATGAATTTTGTCCTGAGGTTTATTTGTTTTTAAATAGACTTTGCAACATCCTTCAGGTGATCAGAAGCACTCTTACAGCACTGTAAAGAAAGGGCTGGTAATCTTGTCTCTAAAGTCACTTTTGGCTTTCAGAGAGGTTCTTCACTCACACTTGAGCTGTTTATTTCTTCCCTGCAGCTGTTCCATTTGAGTTCAGGTTTCTCCGTGTATAGGCCCTCTGAAGAAAAGGGTACCTGCTTCCGATCTCCAGAAACTTCATTTCTGGAAGAACTAGCTCTTCAAATTCTTGAAAAGTTTCATTTGGAAAAAGTGACTTTGAGTGTATCTTTGCTAGAGACTGGGGAATTAACATAAATAATTAAATGGTAGATTTACAATTAGGCTTTCATAGCCTTTAAAGTTTATGTTTTTGTGGATACACCATCTTTTGATTCATTACTATACCTCTATCTCACTCCTCATCTCTCCATAAAGTTGGAAGTAAGAGCATTCAGGATATAATGACCCTTCCATTTCACAGGCCAATTGAGTTAGAGGGGGGAAGGTAAAGAAGGAAATAAAAGGCATTGGATTAGAGGAGTGAGTACTGACCCAATGCATTCTTCTTTAATTCTTCTTCTCCTTAGCAGAAAAGTAAGAGACAATGGTAGTTAGATGGTATGGTGGATAGAGCCTTAGTCCTAAAGTAAGAAAGAAGTGAATTCAAGTTCAGGGTTAGACATCTTCTACTTGTGTGACCCTGGGCAAGTCACTTAACCTCTGTTTGCATCACTTTCCTCATCTCTAAAATAGAGATAATGAAGGCACCTAGCTTGTAGGGTTGTTGTGAGGATCAAATGGGATGGTAATTGTAAAGTGCTAAGCAAAGTGTTGGCACATAGTAAATTCTATATCAATGTTAGTTATTATTGTTGTTATTAATGAATGTTGCCTAAAATAATCAGCTATGATCATTGTATTGCTTTAAAAAATAACCTTTAGCTTCTATCTTGGAAAAAAGTAGTAAGGCAAAAGAGTGGTAAATGCTAGGCAAAAAAGAATAGGTAAATGCTTTTACCCCAAAGTCACCCAGCTAGGAAATGTCTGAGGTCAGATTTGAACCCTATTTCATCTAGCTCCAGGTCTGGTATCCTATCCACTGAGCCACCTAGCTGCCTCTCATTGTATACAATTGTTAACTTTCCTTGTAACAAAGGAGTGTTTAATTTGGAGGCACTTGAAAGAAGTACATAATGTAAAGACAAAAGGCTATTTAAAATTATTTAGCTTTTTTTTTCTTACTGTACAAAACAAAAGTGGCAAAAACAAAGTGGATTCTGTTTAGAAGATGACTGATTGAAAAGAAGTGATTGTTTCCAAGTTGGAAACCCACCCACATCTAGTAGATACTCAATAAATGTTTGTAGAGTGGATTAATTGAAATAAGTGAATTATGTGAATAAACATGCTTTTACTTCCTTTTCAAAATGTATGCATTTGGGAAATATACAAGGGATGAAAATCTATAGGTAAATAAAGTATTCGTGTGCTGGCCTTGAAGAGATTACTTTGGTTTTAGAATTTAGATGTCATTTCTGAAAGCTAGAACTTTTTTTTAAAACCCCTTCTGTCTTGGAATCAACACTAAGTATCAATTCTGTAGATAGAATTCACTTCCCAAGGCTTGTCTATTTACATAGTTCCAATAGCTGGAAATCTAGATGGGATTATTTCACTCACTTTACTGTCTGAAATATGTGTGTGTGTGTGTGTGTGTGTGTGTGTGTGTGTGTGTGTGTGTGTGTGTGTCAAAATAGAATGATGATCAGGGTGGCTTCTATTACTTAATTATTGGCTGGTATTCATTCATACCTTCTGATACCATCTTCTCTAACTAGCTGAGTTTTCTAAGCTTTTTTCAGTTTGTAGAGAGAGTTCATAAATTAACTACAGTCCTTTTGTCCTGAGAATATGAGGCTTGGTCCTAGGCTAGGAATTTTTGGAATATGGAGAAGTCTCTATAACACAAAAGAGAATTAAAAAATTTTTAATTTTTTGTTAGTTGGACTTCTACTGAATGTTCCAATTTAAAGCCTTTTCATGATAAATGGTTTTAGATTTTATGTGTTGAAAACTATAGCTCTTTTAGAAAGTAATTTCTTCACAACTTATTTCAGTAATAGAATTTAAACTTTTAAAATTGATTTAGAGTATTTAGAGCAGTTAATCAGAAGCTGAACAGAAAAAAATTAAAGTGCTTTGATTATTTTTATCCAAGAATGACTAGGAAAAAAAAGAAGGAACTTAAGGGAAAGAGCCCTAGATTTTTGTATATTCCCTACTGCCTAGCATGGTGTGGTACACCTAGTTATTGTTGTTCAGTTGCTTTTTTTTCAGTCATGTGTTTATGACCCTATTTGAGGTTTTCTTGGTAAAGGATACTGGAGTGATTTCCCATGCCCTTCTCTAGCTCGTTTCACAGATGAGGAAACTGAAGCAAACAGAATTAAGTGACTTGCCCAAGGTAACACAGCTTGAAATATCTGAGGTAAGATTTTAACTTAAGAAGATAAGTCTCTTTTGCTCCAGGCCTGGCACTCTATAGAAGATCTGAGTTCAAATTTGGCCTCAGACACTTAATAGTTTTGTGACCCTGAGCTAATCACTTAACCTGTGTTTATCTCAGTCTTCTCAACTCAAAAATGAAGATTATAACCGCATCTGCTTCACAGGGTTTTTGTGAGAATCAAGTGAGATATTTGTAAATACTTAGCACAGTGCTTGGCACATAGTCACGTTTAATAAGTGCCTGCCTGTTCTTTCCCTCTCCCTACCTACTATTTGAAAAACTGATGACATTTAAGGCTATGGCATATATCCAAGATATGAAGGAAACTTCTCACAACTTGACAAACTGGATGATTACTATGAAGGCACAAATGAGACTTCCAGAAGGACTCAAGAAAACATAGCTAAAGATTATGAGTTTTGAGTAAGGAACTGAAGACCTTAGGGACATAAGTGGTGTTTTTTCATTCCTGCTGTCAAAAAAAGGCAAAAATTTTAGAAGAGATAGGATAGATTTTTGGAAAATGAACAGCCAGTTAAAAGATAGTATCTATGAACAAGATTTGAAATACAAAATACAAAGTTACAAAGTAGGAAAAAAACTTAGCAGTAGAGATGCAAAGATATGCACAGTATATGGAATCCAAGAAAGGGAACAGCAATAAAATATATGACTTCAGATGTTGATACAAGATGTGCAAATATGAGTATTGAGGAAAGTGAATTAGAAATCCTAACATAAGAAGGATAAAAGGACATATGCATAGTATATATAGGTTGTATATAGTATATATGTGTGCCATATGTAGTGTGTATGTGTGTATGTGTATAACTGAGACATATTAGGATGAAACCCCCAACCAAAATATCACTTTAGAATAGGATTTCTTAGTTGTAAGAAAAAGGGTATATAAGGGTGGGGGGAGGGATTTGGTAGAGTTGCACTATATTTTTAGATACAGTCAATTGAGAAAGTCCAGGAACAGGCTCAGAGGATGAGGGAGGGAAGCATGACTGAGAGTATTTGGATGAGGTAGGAGTGATATAACCCCTGGAATATACTACATTCTCCCTGGGTGGGAAAAAAGAGATGAGCAGCTTGAAAAACAGTTCCCAAGCCTGGAATTTAGACATATGGAATAGTGTTAATGGACTTTAGTTATCTAGACATTTAATGCCTGAAACATTCTGTCTGCCAAAAGCAGAGCAATAATTACTTGCTTTAATGACAATTTCAGCCTTTAAAGGTAGAGGAACCAAAAAGGAAGAATTCTATTCTAGACAAAATTCTAGACAAGAAGAAATGATGGGAAATTTGAAGGGAAGTGACTCTTACTAGGGAATTCCAACTTACAAATTAACTTTCCTCAAATAATCTAACCACTCAGTTTTCAGCTTACTCACTTTCTATGACTTCTTCCTCCATCCTACCTTAGCTACACATAAAGATGGTCATATCCTTGATCTTGCCCTCACTTACAAATGTACCATCTCCATTTCAAGAATTACTAAATCACCTTATTTCACCATAATCCAATGATTTTTCACTTTTTCCTTAACCATCCTTTACCAAACTCTATTCTTCATCCTTACCAATGAACTCCAGTCTCTTGACCCGTTAATTCTCTCCTGGACTGTCTCCCTTGTTCTAACTGTTCTCCTTTTTGGAGTTCCTCATCATTTCATTGATTGTACCCACTAAGCCTTAGCCTTGGATTACTCCCATATTTGCTGCCTTAGTTCCTACATGTGTGATGCTGAATGAAGATGAAGAAAATCATACAACCATTCTGACTGGGTCCACTTACATTATATAGTTTCAACTGGGCCCTCATTGCTGCTAGACAATCTGAATACCTGCCTTAATCAATTCACCATTCTACGCTCCACACCAGCTCTTCCAAGACTTTCCATTTGTTTTCAGCCTGTCCCCATCCCTTCTCATCTGAGAAACTTGTCTCATATTTTACAGAAAAAAAAATTGAGGACATTTTCCATGAGCTCTCTTTTTTTTCCTCCTCATCCTTATCTCTGATCACTCAGGTGCCTTCAGTTGCTCATATCTTTTATCCCTGTCTCAAATGATAAGGTGGCTTTATTACCTACCTAGGCTAATCCCTCTACATGCTCAAGTATTCCCATTCAATCTTGTCTTTTCTGTTATGGTCCCCCCCCACCTCTATCATTTACTTTCTCTTTTTTAATCCTTACTTTGTGTCTTAATGACAACTCTAAGATGGAAGGGCAAAGGCTAGTCAAAGAAGTTTAAGTGACCTTCCCCAGAGAGAGACAGCTAGGAAGTTTCCAAGGTCAGATTTGAACCCAGGGCTTCTCTATTCCAGGCCTGGCTCTCTATCCATGGTGCCACCTAACTGCCACTTTATCATTTATTTTCAATCTCTCCATGCCTACTAACTTAAAATTTCCTATTGGCTATAAATATACCTCCCTTATCCTGTAAAAACCTTCACTTGATGTTTCAGTCTCAGCTAAATATTGTCCTGTGACTATTTTTCCCTTTGTGACTAAACCCTGTGAGAAAATTATCTACAAAAGGTGTTCATACTTTCTCTCCTCCCACTCTTTTCTTTTCCTCTTACTATTCAACTTCCAAACTTAATTCCACTAAAAGTACTTTCTCCAAAACTACAAATAAACGCTTAGTTGCCAAATCCAGTGGACTTTTAAAAAAGTCTGCAATCTCTTGAGATCTCTGTTGATTACCATCTCCTTTTCTTTCTAGATTTTTGGGATACTATTCTCTCCTAGTTTTCTTCCTACCTTTTGAATTGCTGTAAGTGTCCTTTGCTGGACCTCATGCAAATCTCTCTCCCTCTCTCTCTTCCTCTCTCCCTGTCTCCCTGTCCACCCCATCACTTTTAGATTAAATACAAAATCTTCTGTTTTACCTTAATATCCCGTCATAACCTCTATTACCCTTCCAGTCTCCTTATACCTTACTCCTTGACATGCACTCTTTTATCCAGTGGCACTGGCTTCCTTGTCATTCCAAAAATAAGATATTCCATTTCTCAGTTCTAGACATTTTCTCTGTCAGTCCCTTGTATATAGAATATTCTCTCCCCTCATTTTTGCCTCCTGTCTTCCTTTAAGTCCCAAATAAAATTCCATCTTGTAAAGGAAGCCTTCCCCAATCTCTTTTAATTCTAATACAGTCCCTCTGTTATTTCCTATTTATTCATCAAATAACTTGTTTGTACATATTTGCTTTCTTGTTGTCTCTCCCATTTGGTTGTTAGCTTTTCAGAAGCAGGAACTGTCTTTTGCTTCATCCCCAGCAGTTAGTCCAGTGCCTGAAACATAGAAAGCACTTAATGTTTATTGGCTTTGTGACTACTCCATTTAAAAATCTTATGCTATAGGAAAGGAAAGCTGGTCCTGGTATAACCTAGATTTTAGCAGAGCAGATTTCAGGGGGTTTAGAGAAAGAATAAATGTGTCCCATAGGCTTAAATTCTATAGGTGAAGTCAACCCAGAAAGATAGGAAGCTCTTAAGAATGAAATTCTGAAGACACAAAGAAAAAGAACTCCATTTAAAGGGGAAAAGGAAAGTGATTTTAAAAAAACCCTGAAGAAAAATTAAGAAGCTTAGATTTTAAAAAGATATGAACAGACAGATACACCAGGAGTAACAGTAGAAGTAAAATAAGTAATTAAGGGTGAATATAAAAGCAATGTTTAGTCTTGTAAAAAAAGAATCTGCAGTTCTACTCTCAGAATGAGCTTGAGGCTGGTGAGGGATGTAAAGTGTTGTTTTTAAGGCTATATTGAAGGGGGTGGAAATACTTAAGAAAGGAATAATCTGAGGTAAATAAGATTATAATAATCAAGAATGGAAAGAAGATGGAATTCATTTCTTATTTTTGTTTTCTCTGCCAAAGAAGATGCTCTTTGACCTGGAAAAGAATGAGCAAAAATGGCTAGTACAGAGTTGATACTTAAGACAAGTATGAGGAAAATAGCAAGAGATCACCTAGCTTGGTCTTTGCATTCCCAGGATGTCATACAGCCAGCTCCTGCACATATCAGGTACCTGGCCCTCTTTCAGGTTCTTGCCTAGCCTTCTCTATAATTAATAGCCACATGTTTATAAGGCAATTAAATGGAATTAAGAATTCATTTTTTCATCAAACAGAGAAAAAGGTAACTGGCCAACATATAAACCAGACTTGAGCTTGATCATAATGTTCTAACCAATAGAGCTAATCGTTAAAGATCTCAGAAAATAGAGGAAGGTGAGTAGTAAGTTTCAAGTGGCAAATGCCAGAAGCTTCACAGAGAGATAGGCAGGGTAGTCTTTGTTGAATCTGAAAGGAATTAAGGGAAGGATTAGGGAAACCTGCAAGAATCCAAACACCAGAAGAAGAGGAGGAACCAAAGAAAGGATTGAGGAGAACGCTGAGAATACAACTGCTGTGACTAAATGCTAGGGCCAGAACTGGGAACAGAAATAAGTTAGAATCTATCTGCCGAAGCAAAAGACAAGGTTTAAAAATCATCATTAAAATAAAAGAAGTTCCAACTGTCAGGTTCTTAGACCTTGAGGAGGAAAGAAATGACCGATCAATGACTATAAAGTGCTTTCCAAACAGAGAGCTATATAAATGCCAAGTAAGAAAAGAAGAAAATTGATTTTAGTGGAGAGTAGGAGGACAATCTTTTGTAGAATCCTATTTTGTAGTTTGAAACTCAATATTTAAAACTGGATGCAGTAGACACTTAGAATATTGTATGAACTGTTTTGTTTTCCTTTATCTTGTTAGTAGTAGTTATTTCTGTTTACCCATAATTCACTAGACCCACATATAATGTATACTAATCAGACAGTATTCCAAAGGGTATTCTAAATCATTTTATGGGATAGGGACTGGATCTTTGATTTAATTCATATAGGCAACTCCCCAGATGAGGAAACTCCATCTGCTAGTGAAGGTCAGAATCTTCTCTGCCACTTAGAAACTCAGAGTTGTCTAGAGTACCATGCCCAGGGTCACACAGACAGGAATGGGACTCAAAGCCAAATTCTAAGAACTTAGCTGTCTATCCATTATATCATACTTTTAAAAATCCTTAGAATCCATCTTAGAATCATTACTATGTATTGGTTCCAAGGCAGAAGAGCAGTAAGGGCTAGGCAATAGGAGTTAAGTGACTTGCCCAGGGTCACCCTGATAGGACGGGGGCTGAGGCCAGATTTTGAACTTCCTCCTCCAGGCCTGATACTCTATCCACTGTGCTACCTACCTGTCTCTCAGTACTTTTGAATTTTAGCTAGGTTTATCTTGAGACTACTTGGAATCCAATCGAAAGAATTAAAAATAGTAAGCTTTAAAAAAAAATAAGGGTGTGTTGCTTTGGACTTATGAAAGGGTTGCTATAATTAAGTTGTTTAAATTATTTTTGAATGTGTACAGTAAAACAACCACGACCACCCACTCCTATACATTTTTCTGTGAAATGTGAGGGTATTATTCAGTTAGTCAATATGCATTTATTAAGTGCTTCTTATATGCCAGGCATTCTATTAAGCAATGGAGATGTAAAGTAAGACAAAAATGTCATTCCTGCACTCCAGGAGCTCACATTCTATTAGGAGGTAGGGGTTGGAGGTGGAGACAGTATGTAAAAAGTAAACAGATAAGACAGATACACTGTGAATAGAAGGTAATCTCAGAAGTAGGCATGGGGGGCACTGCAGGGAGAGTGCGAGAAAGAAGGAACCAGGAAAGGGCTTCAGATGGTGGAATTTGAGTTTAATTTTAAAAGTAGTCATAGAAGCCAGAAGGCAGAGATCAGTCAGTTATTAAGCACCAATTATGCACATATGTATGTATGTGTGTTGTGTTTGTATATACTATGTGTGTCTATAAAAACATCTATCTATCTATCTATCTATCTATCTATCTATCTATCTATCTATCTATCTATCTATCTATATTTATCTTGGGGGTAATGTTAGAGGAAAGGCATTGAGATTAAGGATGATAGCCAGGCAATACCTCTGGAGAATGGAGTGCCACATGCAGGGAACAAGAAGACCAAGATCATCGGGAGAAAAGTATAATATAAAAAGACAGGAAAGGTAGGAAAGAACTAGATTGTAAAAGGGCTTTAAATGTCAATCAAAGGATTTTGTATTTGATCCTTGAAGTAATAGGGAACTCCTTTGGTCCTTTTGAGTAAAGGGTAGGGTGGGGGAGACAATATGTCTTCAAATTTAGCATTTCCAATCTCCCCCAACACTCTCAAATACATATAAGATACGTGAATATCTGTATAGTAAATGAAGTGTAATTTCAGAAGGGAAGACACTAGCTGGAGGGGGGCCTGGGAAAGGAACTTCAGAAAGATTAACTCCTGTAAAAAGTGAGATTTGAGTTAAATCTTGAAAGGAGTTTGGGAAATACAAAGGACAGAGCATTCTAAGCCTGGTAGAAAGCTAATGCAGTCAGAGCATTGGCAAATGCTGTGCAGTGTCCAAGGGAAAGCAAGAAGACCAATGTGGTTGGATTATAGAGGCAGGAGGATGGATGTGAAGTGTAAGAAAGACCAGACAGGGGGAAGGTTATGAAGCATTTTAATTGGGATCTTGGAGTTAATAGGGAGCCACTGGAATTTATTGAGCATGGTCAGACTTATGCTTTGGAAAATTCAGGCTTGGTATGTCAACATGGGATCTAGAAACCCCAAACTTGTAGCCTAGTAAGACCTGACAAACCCCAAGTTTTAGGACTAGCTTGTAAGTTGGAGACCCCAAAGCTTGTACTTGTTCCTGTGAGAATCCACCCTGAAGGGAATTTCAGGCTAGCAGTTTCAGACTGAATAATGAACCCTGGGGTAAAGACAGTCCACTTCAGGTGGGGGCTAAGCCCAAGCCAAGTGACTCTTCTTATCTCCAGAAGCCTCTCCAAGTATATCACACCCTCCTTCCGGGGATCAAACTTGGGACCTTCAATTTATGAGACTGACATGCTGCCTATTGCACTAGAGTCACTCAGCTTGGGCTTAGCTTCTACCTAAAGTGGACTGTCTTTACCTTAGGGTCCATTATTCAGTCTGGAATTGATAGCCTGAAATTCCCTTCAGGGTGGATTCTCACAGGAACAAGTACAAGCTTTGGGGTCTCCAACTTACAAGCTAGTCCTAAAACTTGGGGTTTGTCAGATCTTACTAGGTTACAAGTTTGGGGTTTCTAGATTCCATGTTGACAGGTATAAGGAAATTTTTTTTTTAAACTAGAGTTGTCCCAAAGTGGAACGGGATGCCTCATGAGGTATTGGATTCTCTCATTGGAAACTTTCACCTGGAGACAGGATGACCACTTGTTAGGAATGTCACAGGGGAAGATTCTTATGCAAGTATGGATTAGACTGGATGACTTAATCCATGATTCTGTAAATCTGTGTTTAAGTGAAATGTAGCTGGAAGCAAATGCAAATCATGGGTTCCAATATATTTGAAAATATGCTTCATCTCTCTTCAAGTTTTTCTTATCCTTCACATCTTCTTGTTTCTTATTTTAGGTGCAACCTTAGAGGAGATTAATCAGCATTGGGAGTGGCTAGAACAAAACCTGCTGCATACATTGTCTGTATTTGATAATAAAGAAGATATTGCTAGTTTTGTTAAAGGGAAAATAAAGGTAGGTTTCTGTTTCTTAGTTTTACTTCTGTGGTTCCTTATTTCTATTGCTTCCTCTTTCCTAACCTGAATGTTACTGTGACATTTATGATCTGAACAGACAACATTCCTGAACCAGCATTTAATATAGTTTTCTCAAGTTACTGTGCTTTTAATATAATACGCAATGATCTGCTGACTCTCTATACCTGCAGAGATGAATAATCCAGTAAGATTGACTTTAAGTACTGAACTCAACATTATGCCATTTGGGGCCCCTTTCTTACCATTTATTTGGTATTCTATTCACACCTATTATTCCACCTTCTAAAAATCATATAAGATACAGGTTTCTTAAAAAAATAAATGGATTCCTTCAGTCACACTGATGTGAATTTAACTTCGGGCAGTAAAAGAGCTTCATGATTCTTCTCTACCTCCATTGAAAAAGAATTGTAGGATCTTAGGCTTGGAAGGGACTTAGAGGACATCTAGTCTACTCTCTCCCCATGTAAGAATCCCCTTTATAAGAATCCTAGCAAGTGATCACCCATTGTTTTAAACACTTCCAATGATGGAATTGTGAGTGTCTTGACTATTGTCAAACTAGGTTTTGAATTCACTGCATTAAAGACTTTGAGGAAAAAGGAAAAAAAAATCGTATTTTTTCTCTTCTTAGGACTATCCTATCCAGTTAAACATTTACATACATCAGTCTACAATTCTGCTTTGTTCACTTATAAGTGAAGCTCCTGATTTTTTTTTTTTGCTTTCAAGGAACAATTAATTGCCTTAATTTTGCAGCATACTCAAGAAACCTCTAGTTTCCTCAGAGATTGTTGTGAAATAATAAAATTTTCAAGAAAAAATTGTTTTTATTCATATAAATTTAATACATTTAATGTAACATTTATTTGACATAGGTATGGTTGGGGTAGGTGAGATATTCTTCTTTTCAATGGTTTAAAGATATTATTAATTCAAAAAGCTTGGCAGGCATCATTTAGTCATGTCCAATTCTAAGTGATCCCCTTTGGAGTTTTTTTTGGCAAAGATATTGGAGTGGTTTGCTACTTTCTTCTCCAGCTCATTTTATAGATGAGGAAACTAAGGCAAACAAGGTTAAATAACTTGTCCAGTGTCACATTGCTAAAAAGTGTCCAAGGGCTGATTTGAACTCAAGTCTTCCTTACCCCAGACTCATTGCTTTATCTGCTGTGCCATCTACCAACCATTGTTATAATTTTTTAGCCTCTGCGGTCCCCTTCTCTTATTTGAGAGGAAGAAGAAATTGTTTATGGTCGAAAGGGTCTTGGAAACACTCTGAAGTAAAAAGCCTGTATAGAAAGGCTACAAGAAACCTGCTGACTCTATAGTTTTTATAAGCCAGAGGTTAGAAAGCAAAGGACTCCACCCAATCTAAAGCCATTGGCTACAACTGCTGACCTGTACCTTGTGGAAAGAGAACAGTGATGTTTGTTTTCCTATTATTTCTTCTGCCAGAAGTCCTAGGGAATGAAGTATTTCCTATTCACACCCTGAACTTCCAACTGCCTTACAAAGCTTTAAAGAAAAAAGGGGAAAAAACCAACTCCCTTCCTTTGAGAGGTTCCTGGGTCCCAAACTATTTGAGTACCACACTTGGAGTCAGTCAGATCTAGGGATTCAAGTACTAAATCTGTCTCTCAATCACTGTCTGGCCTTGCCTAAATAATGTAGCTAGTTTCCCCATCTGCAAAATGGGCA
The DNA here is from genome assembly GCF_027887165.1 of Monodelphis domestica. Taxonomy (NCBI): domain Eukaryota; kingdom Metazoa; phylum Chordata; class Mammalia; order Didelphimorphia; family Didelphidae; genus Monodelphis; species Monodelphis domestica. The sequence continues at coordinate 199,801,399 of NC_077234.1, forward strand.
TGATCCTGATGCTGCCTACCTCCCTAGAAGCTGTGAGAATCAAATAAAATCATGACTATGAAGTACTCTGCAAAATACTCTATAAATGTAAGTTGTTGCTCTTAGAATTGATTCTCTGGTTCAAATTTATTTCTTTTACTGTTTTGTCATTTTTGTTGATGGTATTGTTTCTCATTGGGCTATCATAACTATTATATCTTGTGATTTGATTCCCAAGAGAACCAGAATTAATTTCATATGATTTCTTTGTAAAAGTAAGTATAAATTGTGTGACCCTGGGCAAGTCACTTCACCCCCATTGCCTAGCCCTTACTGCTCTTCTGCCTTGGTTCACACACAGTATTGGTTCTAAGACAGAAGAAGGTAAGGGTTTTTACAAATAAATAAATAAAAGTAATTATAATACCTAAAATTTATGAGGAGTCACAGTAGTTCAGGAAGACTCATCTTCCTGAGTTCAAATCTGACTTTACACAATTGCTAGCTATGTGCCCCTGGGCAAGTCACTAAACTTTCCTCATCTGTAAAATGAGCTGAGAAGGAAATGACAAACCACTCCAGTATCTCAGCCAAGAAAATTTCAAGTGGGATCATGAAGAGTCAGACATGACTCAACAGCAAAAGAAGCTTTCTGTGAGCTAGGTGTTTCCTACAGGGCTATCAATGATTATTCTTGGGAGTCTTAAGCAAATTTAGGATCTTTTTGCTTAGTTGCAAAGTGGGAATGAAGTTTCATCAGGTGTTGGAAATCTTGAGAAGTTGTTACTGTATTTTAATATTTTGAAACCTTTTCAAAATGGCACTTAAGGAATTATACTTAAAATTTGTGCATGAATTTGCCCTTTTGGTCTCTGGATCCCTTTAATTAGCTCCCAACAACACAACCCACCTCCCCATGTCTCTTCTCAAGTAGAATAGAATTTTTTTGTTCCCAACAGGCCCTGATCGCAGAAGAGACTCGTAGTAAATTAGCAGAACAAGAGGAAGAACCTGAGAAATTTCGAGAGGCATTGGTGAAATTTGAAGCCAGATTTAACTTTCCTGAAGCTGAGAAGTTGATAACTTATTATTCTTGCTGTTGTTGGAAGGGTCGGGTCCCTCGTCAGGGTTGGCTGTATTTGAGCATTAACCACCTCTGTTTTTACTCTTTCTTCTTGGGCAAAGAACGTAAGTAATCAGTATATTTAAAGAGTAATAGTAAATCATATCGGTCATTACTGTCTACTATGAGCAAGACACTGTGTGATACTGGATAGAGTAATGAATAAGTCAGTGGATTCTGTGCCTTTTGGAAATGTATAGTCTAGTTGTAGGGCTAAGACTTAGAAATTTATTTAAATATTATAGTTTAAGACAGCAATAGGAGAGATGCCACAAGGCAGTATGTAATTAACTGTTAAATGAGTTATATGGACATTTATTTAATTATATTAATCTAAGGCATGATCCTAGAGAATTAGATGTTTTTTTGCAGCCCTAAAAATTATTTCTCTGGGAGCAAGTTTGGTTAGGGATATGCAAGTCATTTTGACTACAGTATTATTTTAAAAAATAATACTAGAACTGATGTTAGAGTAAATAAAACGAATTCTGTTTATCCAGTATTCTTTACTCATTAACATAAATAACAAAGTTCCCAATCCTAGCCCTACTCTTTGGAAGAGTTACTGGATAAGCAGTTTTCCTCCAGAAAGGGAATTATTTTACTCTGGTTCATCTTAGGTTCCATTAAGTGTACAGCTTTTACAGAGGATGGATGACATCAGTAGTATATTTCTCTTCCTTTCATTCCCCCTTAAAGCCTCTTCTGTGGCCACCATGCACTTTCAGATGGTAAAATTCAAGAAGTAAAAATGATGCCATAATGGAACTCAGTATTTGTTGAAATAATTAAATTTTCAAAGTTAATCTATTTTGAGGAAGAGACAGGTTGGTGTATAGTGGATGGGAAACAAGATCATCCATAATTAAACAGTTGTTACCTTCCCCACTTCCACTACTCCCTTTTCCCAACTTCATTATTTCTAACTCCCTATTTGTGCCTCCCTATTTTAGACTATCTAATCTGCTTTAATTTTTTTCTTAGTATCACCTTCATACCATTGCCCTCACTTAGAATGTTCTGTGAAATTTGAAAATTGCTATTTCATGATTAATTGTGTTAACTACAATTGTAATTTATTGAAAATACAAATATAATTGCATTATATTATTATGTTATGAATATATTGTATTAATTGAATGAGAATTGTATACCAAATCAGAATCAATATTTGTAAATTGGTTTCAGACTTATTAGATAGACTTTCTTAGATTCAGATTAGCTTCTATTAGTCAAATTTGTAATAATACATATATATTTATGTATACATATATCTATATACATATTTATGTCTTGGAATTTCATCCTATACAGTTTGTCACTGTTCCCTGTAAGTATGATTCTTCTAGCTACCCAGGTGATAATAACAATTTTTAAGAGTTACCAATGACCTCTTTTCTTATAGGGATACATATAATTTTAACTTATTGGGTCCCTTAAGAAAAAAGTTTTTTTTGTTTTGTTTTGTTTTTCTCCCCCCCTTTCTTAATTACCTTTTGATGATTCTCTTGGGTTCTGTGTTTGGGCATCACATTTTCTGTTCAGGTCTGATCTTTTCTTTACAAATCATAGAAATAATAATTTCATTGAAGAAAATGACAATGATGAGACATCCTTTTAAAATCTATGGGATGTAGCCAAAGCAGTGCTCAGGGGGAAATTCATATCCTTGAGTTCATATATTAACAAATTAGGGAGGGCAGAGGTCAATGAATTGGGCATGCAAATTAAAAAACTAGAAAGTGAACAAATTAAAAACCCTCAGATGAAGACTAAATTAGAGATCCTAAAACTCAAAGGAGAAATTAATAAAATTGAAAGTCAAAGAACTATTGATTTAATAACTAAGACTAGAAGCTGGTACTTTGAAAAAACAAATAAAATAGACAAAGTATTGGCCAATCTAATTAAAAAAAGGAAAGAAGAAAACCAAGTTGACAGTATCCAAGATGAAAAGGGAGACCTCACCTCTAACGAAGAGGAAATTAAGGCAATCATTAAAAATTATTATGTCCAGTTATATGGCAACAAATATGGCAATCGAGGTGATATGGATGAATATTTACAAAAATATAATTTGTCTGAATAACAGAGGAAGAAACAGAATACCTAAACAACCCCATATCAGAAAAAGAAGTTTAACAAGCCATCAAAGAACTCCCTAAGAAAAAATCCCCAGGACTAGATGGATTCACAAATGAATTCTATCAAACATTCAAAGAACTAATCCCAATATTATACAAACTATTTGACAGAATAATCAAAGAAGTAGTTCTACCAAATTCCTTTTATGACACAAATATGGTACTGATTCTACTGCCAGTCAGGTCAAAAACAGAGAAAGAAAACTACAGACTAATCTCCTTAATGAACATAGATGCAAAAATCTTAAATAGGATGCTAGCAAAAAGACTCCAGCAAGTGATCATGAGTGTTATTCATTATGACCAGGTAGGATTTATACCAGGAATGCATGGATGATTCAATATTAGGAAAACCATTCACATAATTGACCATATTAACAAACAAGCTGACAAAAATCACATGATTATCTCAATAGATGCAGAAAAAGCCTTTGACAAAATACAATACTCATTCCTATTGAAAACACTAGAAAGCATAGGAATAGAATGGCCTTTCCTAAAAATAAAAAACAGTATCTATCTAAAACCATCAGCCAACATCATCTGCAATGGGGATAAACTAGATGCATTCCCAATAAGATCAGGAGTGAAACAAGGATGCCCATTATCACCTCTATTATTTAACATTGTACTAGAAACACTAGCAGTAGCAATTAGAAAAGAAAAAGAAATTGAAGGTATTAAAACAGGCAATGAGGAGACCAGGCTATCACTCTTTGCAGATGATATGATGGTCTACTTAAAGAACCCCAGAGAATCAACTGAAAAGCTAGTTAAAATAATCAACAACTTTAACAAAGTCACAGGATACAAAGTAAACCCACATAAGTCATCAGCATTTCTATATATTTCCAACCCATCTCCACAGCAAGAATTAGAAAGAGAAATACCATTTAAACTCACCCTAGACAATATAAAATGCTTAGGGATCTATCTGACAAGACAAACACAGGAACTATATGAACACAACTACAAAACACTCTCCACACAATGAAAACTAGATGCTCATGAGTAGGACGAGCTAATGACAATCCTACCCAAATTAATTTACTTATTTAGTGCCATACCCATTGAACTACCAAAAAACTTTTTTACAGAATTAGAAAAAACTGTAACAAAGCTCATTTGGAAGAATAAAAGATCAAGGATATCCAGGGAAATCATTACAAACAAAAATGCGAAGGAAGGTGGCCTTGCAGTCCCAGATCTCAAACTATACTATAAAGCAGTGGTCATCAAAACAATATGATACTAGCTAAGAGAAAGGAGGATCAGTGGAATAGAATTGGGGTAAATGACCTCAGCAAAACAGTCTATAATAAGTCCAAAGATCCCAGCTTTGGGGACCAAAATCCACTAGTTGATAAAAACTGCTGGGAAAATTGGAAGCCAATGTGGGAGAAATTAGGTTTGGATCAACACCTCACACCCTACACCACGATAAACTCAGAAGGGGTGAATGACTTGAATATAAAAAGGAAACTATAAGCAAATTAGGTGAAAACAGAATAGTATAAATGTCAGATCTTTGTTAAAGGAAAGACTTTAAAACCAAGCAAGAGCTAGAAAAAGTTGGGACATTAATGCATTGATGGTGGAGTTGTGTATTAATCCAACCATTCTGGAGGGCAATTTGAAACTATGCCCAAAGTGTGCTAAAAGACTGTCTGCCCTTTGATCCAGTCATAGCACTGCTGGGTTTGTACCCCAAAGAGATAATAGGGAAAAAGACTTGTACAAGAATATTCATAGCTGCTCTCCTTGTGGTGGCAAAAAATTGGAAAATGAGGGATACCCTTCAATTGGGGAATGTCTGAATAAATTGTGGTATCTGTTGGTGATGGAAAACTATTGTGCTCAAAGGAATAATGACCTGGAGGAATTACATGTGAACTAGAACAAACTCCAGGAATTGATGCAGAGCAAAAGTAGTAGAACCAGGAGAACATTGTACACAAAGACTGATACACTGTGGTACAATCGAATGTAATGGACTGCTCCATTAGTGGCAATGCAGTGATCCTGAACAACTGGGAGGGATTTAGGAGAAAGAACACTATCCACATTCAGAGGAAAAACTGTAGGAGCAGAAACACAGAAGAAAAACACCTGCTTAATTACATGTATCGAGGGGGATATGACTGGGGATATAGACTCTAAATGAACATCTTAATGAAAACACCAATAACATGGAAATAGGTTCTGATCAAGGACACAAATAATACCTAGTGAAATTGTGCGTTAGCTACAAGAAGGATGGGGGGATGGAAGAGAGGGAAAGAATATGATTCTTGTAACCAAGGAATAATATTCTAAATTGACTAAATGAAATTTAAAAAATAAATAAACTGACTGGAGAAAGAGAATCAAATGAGGTGATTCATGGAAACCATAAAGTCTGGCTGTCATCTTCATCCCAGATGATTTTTTTTAAACTCTTTTATATCCAATCACAGCATTTATCATAGTGCCTTGCACAGTTTTCAGTCCTTGGTTTTGGTTATTTTAATTGGCCCTAATTAATGTTGATTGAATTTTTTTCAATAATTTTTGCATTTTGAAAAAAGATTATTTTTCTTTAATTATACATTAATTTATGTAATAAGGCAAATTTTGTTGTTCAGTTGTTTTCAATCATATCTAAATTTTTGTGACCCCATTTGGGGTTTTTGTGGCAGAGATATTAGAGTGGTTTGACATTTCCTTCTCCTTCATTTTACAGATGAGGAAACTGAGGGAAACAAGAATTAAGTAACTTATTCAGAGTCATATAGCTACTAAAAGTCTGAGGCTGGATTTGAACTATGAAAGACTCCTCTTTCTGACTTCAGACCTAGCACTCTATCCATTATGCTACTTAGCTGCCCAAATAAGGCAAATATATATATATATACACAAAATATATTATGTGATTATAGTATATAAACACAATATATTGAATATGATATATGTTATAACCACAGGCTATCTTATAATCATATTATAATATAATATGTTCTTATATGTAATTATTATACATACATAAAGATAAAATTATCTAAACTTTCTAGAATTTAAAATATCATTGTTAGGCTAATGACCATAAAGAAATAAACATAAAGTAGTTTGATCTAATACACACACACACACACACACACACACACACACACACACACACCAATTTGCAAACTTTAAAGTGCTATATAAATGCTAGTTGTTTTTAATTCTTTATTGCCCTTATCTTTGTTTTACAGATGAAGAAATTATCCTAGAGAGGTTGTTACTTTTCCAAGGTTCAGTAGCTTTTTAAGTGATTGAACTACAATTTAAACATAGGATTTCTAATCTAAATCCATTATAGCATGCTGTACAATGGATAGATGCATATAATAGATAAATGTAAATTTATTACATAATTGAAAAATTATAGAACCAGATGCCTGATTCTATTTAAATGGTATAATTCCATTAAAAAAAATAGCTGGTCCTGGTTCTTACTTCCTGTTGTTTCAGAAATGGCCTGACCTGATTAGTTTTAGTAAAAGGAAGGGTCTGGTGTCTTACTAGTGTTTTTTAATTCATCCACATTTTTATATTCTTGTTTATACTGAGCTTGCCTTCCTTTTCCTGTTCCTTTCCTGAATCTGGGTTAGTCTTGAATTGAGTTCTATCAACAATCGAGTTTATAGTTTAGGAGTGTGCACATGTCCTTCAGGATCTACTTAAATGCCACCTTGACCATCAAGTCTTCTTTGATCCTGGGAATTCCTTTTGTAAACCTTACATAAATAGTGGCTACTTTACAGTATCCACTATTAAAGGTAGAGAGATAGATATAAATCTGTGTGTGTCTTTGTATACACACACACACACATATACATCTATCTATCTATCTATCTATCTATCTATCTGTCTATCTATTCTAATAGAATACTTTGAGGATTTGCTAAGAGTTTTAGATGCAAACAATCCCATATAGTAGCTATTATTATTATCCCCATTTGCTTGTACCTATCCCCCCAAATTAGGCAAATTACTTTTCTGAATCTCAACGTTCTTATCTGTAGGATGGAAATGATATTACATCTGAAGAAAGCCCTTTGTAATGTCATCATTATTTGCACTGAAATACTATTGCTATTATTATACCATAGGGTCCTTGAGGACAAGGTTTACATTTTATTTAATCTTTGATATTCAGAGACAGTTCATTTGTTTTTCAATTGTCTCATTCTTTTTGACACCATTGGAGGTTTTCTTGGGAAAGGTATTAGAATAATTTGCCATCTTCTTCTCTAGCTCATTTTATAGATGAGGAAACTGAGGCAAACAGGGTTAAGCGACTTGCCTTGAATCACACAGCAAGTTAAATGTCTGAGGTTAGATTTGAACTCAAATCTTTCTGATTCCAGGCTTCCGAAGAGAGGCTTCTTTCTCTCCAGAGAGACTATAAGCCTTCCTGCCAGCTACATCTATGAATATAGATATAGAAATAATTAGCTAGCTCATAGGATCATAGGTTTAGAGCTTAACCCTTTCATTTTACCAAAGAGGAATCTGAGGTTTGATGACTTGTCCAGAGTCTGAGACAGGATCTGAACCCAGTTCTTCCTGATTCCAAGCCCAGTGTAATCTCTACAACACCATGATTAGTCAGGACCAGAAATATCTAAGGATATTTACACATCCTTGATGCTTATGGAAATGACTATTAAGCTTGTAATAGCTAACATTTATATATTGCTTTAAAGTTTGCAAAGCTAAATATATTATTTAATATATTTCCAATATACACATATATGTATATATATGACGTGGGTGTATATGGGTGTGCATATGCACACATATGCACTCATATATAATCTCATTAGATACATATGTATGTCGAAGTTTAGATAGCATAGACCCACGGTTGAGATCCTTCTCTGCATCTCAAATTGGGCAAGTCATTCATTATATTGGGTTTTAGTTTCCTGATCTGTAACATGAGAGATTTGGACTAGGGGGAAACTAAAGTCCTTTCTAGCTCTAACATCCTGCGAAGCTCACTCTTTTTTCCCTCTCCAATTCTTATAGGCCTGAAAACAGGTATACTTGTTTATATTATTAAAAATATTATTATTCAAATAATTTATTTGATTAAATTTATGATTACAAATCTTTATTTTATTTAATTTATTATTTTAAATGTGTTGTTTTATATTACATACCAAATTTATTATGAAAAATAATGAAAACACTCATTGGGTTATCTATTTTGTTTTAAAAGAGAAAATAGCCTTTGCTAAAGGTTCCTGTTCAGAAATCTACTACCTTTTTTCCATGCTATTATAAGACTTGAGGAACTGAGCCATTTTCTCATTCCTGCTAATAATGACTGCTGATTGTTCAGTTTTCTTTCATTTTTGTTAGGTTACAAAGAACTCAGGTTGCATTTTATGCTTTCCTTACCACAACTTGTTGATGAAGATTTGTGTAACTATGGCCCCAAGAATTTAATTAACTTGTTCAGGATTACCTAGCTAGTTATCATTTTACCTGGGACTCCTTCCCAGGTTTTCTGACTTAAAAGTCCAGCATGATTTCCATTATGTAGAAATTGCCTCTCTGTAACTAACATTGATTGATAGGTTTATATATATATATATATATATATATATATATATATATATATATATTTTATATATATATGTATTTATAAAGCTGGATTTGGAGTTTGAGAACATGATTTTAAATCTTGACTCTGCCACTGGCTTGTGTGCCTCTAACAATTATTTCACTTTTCTGCATCTCATTTTTCTCCTCTATAAAATTGTGGAGATAGATGGTGCCCCCAACCCTCCTTTAGGTCTCTTCCAGTTCTGATTTTCTGATACTTCAATCATTTGTTTTCTCCTCAACATTAATTGGGAGAATACATAATTTGTATCCATAAAGGACAGTACAAACAGTAGGTTTTTTCTTTTAACAAAAGAGTTGCATAAAAGCTCTATTTGTAAGTTCACTGTTAGAACACTGTTCTTTGACACAACCTAAATGTTTGTCCTATTTGGAAAAACTTTGCCTGTGAATAATCTTTTAACTTAAAATGCTTCCCTTTCATAGCTTTTTTCCTTTTTTTTACATTAGATGAATGCTGCCCTTGAATCCAGAATTTTGCAGTTGGTGGTTTAAAAAAAATATTGACTGACGATTCTTGTGGTTCTAAATATTCAGAAATTTTACACAGGATGATTGTTAACAGTATGCTTCAGAATGATCTTCTTTATGCTTGCATTTATTAACCACTGTACTGGATAAATCCTGTGACTTTAGAAAATGGTACCAAAGAGAAAACTCTTCTTTGCACACAACACTCCCATTTATTCCCCATGCCTGAGATTTTCTCCCTTCCAAACTTGGATTCTACAAATCTCAGGCTTCCTTTATGACTCAACTCAAAGAAGGGAAGAAAAAATTTAGTTTAATAAAAATTCAAGTACCAAAATTCAATACTCCAGGAGGATTTTCCTGGTCTCCATTCTGTACCCATCTCCCCCCCCCCCCAACTATTAGTGCCATTTCCTATAAAATTTCCTTCTTTTCCCTTTCTTTTCTTTTCTTTTTTTAAACTGTTACCATTTCTCTTAGTATCAATTCTCATACAAAACAGCAAGAGGTAGGCAATTGGTGTTAGGTGACTTGCCCAGGGTTACAAAGTCAGAAAGTGGCTGAACCTGGATTTGAAACCAGGTCCTTAACTCCAGGTCTGATCTTCTGTCCTCTGTGCTTTCTATTTCTTGCTATTTATAGATCTACTTTCTATTTATCTTGCATATTCTGACTTAAATATGTCATAACCCCAATTAGAATATAAGCTTCTTGAAGACAGGAGCTGTTTTTGCCTTTTCTTTGCATCCATAGTGTGTAGCACATTGCCTGGCTTACAGTCAATGTTTAATAAATGCTTGTTGGTTGATTGAAAATCAATTTCATCTTGATATACAAGTGCTGAGCAGTCTTGTTCTTTTTAAAAAATACCCTAAAATGATATTTGGAGATCTGCATTTTTAAAAAACCAAAAAACCCCAAGTCTGATGTTTTATAACACATCTATAGCTTTGACTTGTAAAGGAACATTCTAAGATAAAGATGCCCATTTTGCTCTCTTCTCTTGCAGTCAAACTCATTGTCCCCTGGGTTGATGTTCAGAAGCTAGAAAGGACATGCAATGTCTTCATGACGGACACCATCCGCATTACCACGCAGAATAAAGAGCGTGATTTTTCCATGTTTCTTAACCTTGACGAGGTATTTAAGATAATGGAACAACTAGCAGATGTGACACTCCGAAGGCTCCTAGATAATGAGATATTTGAACTGGATCCAGACTTGCAGGAGCCAACCCAGATTACCAAGAGGTAAAGGCTTCACTTGCTTTAATTAATCCAGGTCTTAAAAAGGGAGGCTTGAGGAATACATCTTGTTGGCATAATCTAAATGTAAATGTTTCTATGCTTGTGATCCAGATAGCTCCATTCCTAGAAAATGACTGAAATTAGGGGCAGGTTAGGCGACTTATTTGATAGAAAGCCAGGTCTGGAGATGGGAAGTCCTGGGTTCAAATCTGGCCTCAGACACTCCCTACCTGGGCAAATAACTTAACCCTCATTACCTAGCCCTTACTGCTCTTCTGTCTTAGGATCAATACTTAGTAGCTCTGCTAAGATAGAAGGTAAGGGTTAAAAAAAGTGATTGAAATTTCAGACATGCCTTTAATTTATGCTGTGTTGTTTCCTTTATATTTTCATACTTTTCATTTATTTCTCTTAAAACCCTTACTTTCTGTCTTAGTAACAACTCTAAGACAGAAGGGCAAGGCCTAGGCAAACACAGTTAAGTGACTTGAACCCAGGACCTCCTTTCTCTAGAGGCCTGACTTTCAAACCACTGAGCTACTCAGCTGCCCCCCCCCCATATTTTTTAAAAGAGTATTGCTATAGTCTTGTGAATGGACCCTAGTTAGTTTTCTGTTCTCTCTGAGAAACTGGATGTGGTTCAGAAAAATCTTTATTTTCAGAATTATTTTGTTGAAAAAACTTTAGTTGGGCTGATATCTCTTCATTTTGGGGCCAGCTGAGCCTCTCTCACAGCCCTGTAGTTCACCACTAATAAAAATTATCATTCTTTATTCATGCCCTGAGCACATATAGTTTAAGGCATAATAATCAGGATGATAATGAATTAAATTAAATTAAACTTCATAACCTGCTTATCCTTTTAAGGAAATCAAGTTTAAATTTCTGGTTTAAAGTTCAATCCAGAGTTTGAACTTGAGTGTGGTTTCTGACTGTGGTTTATTGCAGACAGCTGGGGAGTTGCAAGGCTATTTCTTGATCATAATTTGAAAATATGTTTAATCTGCTATTTGGGCTATGTAGTTTTTTTTTAAGTTACAGAATTATCCACAGTTTGAGTGCCAGTAATTTTAGGAAGTTCCTTATTCCAGTTTCCTCTTTTTAAAATTTTAGTGACTTTTCTTGAAAATAAAAAGAGCCAAATGACATAACTTTTTTGCATTTGCTTGGTAGCCAGTACATAGAATCTTATGATTTTAGAGTTCACCTACATAGTATAATAGTAGTGTGTCTGACTTTAAAATAAAGTATATTTAAGCCACCTTATGACAAGGGACACCAGTTCTGAGCCTAAAGCTCATAAGAACTATAGCAAGACCAAGAAATATTAATATTTTACACATATCACAGATAATCACATAATCACAGATATTGGGGGTTCAGTTCTAGACCACCACAATAAAGCAAATCACATGAATTTTTCAGATTCCTTGTATATATAAAAGTTATGTTTACACTCTATTGTAGTGTTTTAATTGTAAGATATTGAATCTATAAAATCTATCTGTTAGGTAAAAAAAATGCTTTATTGTTAAAAAAAAATACTGTCAACTGAGCCTTTCAACAAGTCTTAATCTTTTTGCTGGTGGAGGGTCTTGACTTTTTTTTTTTACCCTAGGAAGTGTCTGTGGCCAGATTTGAAGCCTGGTCCTCCCATCTCTGGACCTGGCTTTCAATCAATCCATTGAGCCACCCCGCTGTCCCTCATGCCTTAGTTTTGATGGTTGTTGACTGATCAGGGCGGTGGCTGCTGAAGATTGGGGTGACTGAGGCAATTTCTTAAAATAAGACAGTAATGAAGTTTGCTGCATCAATTGTTTTTTCCTTTCACTTGAACACTTAGAGACCAGTGTAAGGTTTGTTAACTGGCCTGTTGATTTTGTTTGCCATCTCATACAAGTGTAACACCCCAAACAATTAAAAAGTAACATCAAAGATCATTGGTCATACATCATCAGAACAGATATAATCATAATCTAAAGGTCTGAAATATTGTGAGAAGAATCACCAAAATGTGACCCAGAGACTCGATGGGAGCTTGTGCTTTTGGAACAATGGTGCACCGATAGACTTGTTTTTAATGTTGGGCTCCACCAACCTTCAATTTGTAAACAAAAATAAAAACAAACATCAAACTATCTGCAAAGTGCCATAAAGCAGGGTGCAATAAAGTGAGGAATGTTTGTGACACCTTGGCTATCCTCTCATCTCTCAGGTTTTCACCATTGCTCTGGGAGATAGGGAAAGCCAGAAATGCTCCTAACAGATGGGAGAAATAAGACACAGAGAAGTTATGACCTGCCTCCAGCAATACATTTGATTAGTCCTGCACCAGAACATGAATTCAGGTGCTTTAACTTCCAGCCCATTGCTCTTTCTTCTTAATTATGAAGCCTGGCTTTTCTACTATGCCTCATTTTATTTAATTTTATTATTTTTAAAACCCTTACCTTCTGTCTTAGAATCAATACTAAATATCAGTTCCAAGGCAGAAAAGCAGTTAGGGCTAGGCAATTGGAGTTAAATGACTTACCCAGGATCACACAGCTAGCAAGTGTCTGAAGCCAGATTTATCCCATCTTTTGATCTGGTTCTGTATCCACTTTGCCACCTAGCTGCCCCACTATGGACTCATTTTAAAGGGAACTTGTTTTCCAAGGAGCTCAGTCATCTAATATGGCAAGCATCCTCCTCTTTCATGGTTTCTTCAGGTATCTCAGCATGACCTTAGTAGCTGGGATTCCTGAACCCACCTTCTCTTGAAACTAAACAGTCAGATGGAGCTTGTCACTTTTATCCTTGTCACTGTGTATCAATCTATTTTTAATAGTGTGGGTGAAGTGGAAATATTTTCCTGGCATATTAACCACCAAGTCGAACATTGTCAAAATGAGGTTAGAGAAGACTTGAGAAAAAAATTTTGCTAGATTCTAAGGGCAGGTCACCATAGTTAAGAGAGTCAAATCTGGCAAATCATCCTTTCAGCTTATGCATTTGGAGCAAATATTTATTTCTCTGGCACTATTTAGAAATAATAAAATAAAAACATTTGCCAAAAGATTATTTGTATATCTGTAAGATAAACTTTAGTTTCCAGTTTAGCAGTAGAAAGAGGGACAATAACACCTCACCCACCCCAAACTCAGCTGTCCAAAAGACAACCTTCAATGCAGCCAAGAACCAAGAAGTACACAGAAAAGGTCTTTGAAAGCCCAAATCCACATACTTGTTGGTTGCTGACTTACAAAGACATCGCTGTATAATAAGAATATCCTGTGATACTTGATAAAATAATAAGTTACATTTACGTAATACTTTGACTTTTATGGTCAAAACTTATAAGAACTGGGAAAACTGAAAACTACTTCTTCACTTTTTATTTAATGTTCATTGACTAGTCAATAAGTCAACAAGTATTTATTAATTACTTTCCATGTACCAGACTCTGTGCTAATCTCTGGATCTAAAAAGAAAGGTAAAAACAGTCCTTGCCTTCAGGGAGCAAGACTTGACTCCAGAAAATCCAGAGGAGCAAGAAATAAGGGCAGAGGATGGGGAGAAATAGTATAATTAGGAAGCAATGGTAGAAGTGCCACCTATAATTGCTGGAAATTTGCATGAAACATCTCTTATAAAGAGCATATTTGACAAAACAAGGGAAGAAATGCATTCTTCCTAGGAACCCCCCCCAACATATTTCCAAGTCATTTCCTCTAAAAATAAAAGGTCATCTTACTCCATTCTTATGTTTAATTTTAAAAATGCTGGTCTATCTACTTATATATACATAAATGGAGATATGGAGGCAGGACTTGGTCCCTGATGTCCCTGGCTTCAAAGTGGGCTCTTTCACTCCTGCACGAGGCCCCTCATTAAATTCTTGTTCATTCAGTGATTGTTCTCAGCTTTTGATAGTAGTAGAATGGATACTCAGGAGATGAGGGTAAAAACTTTTCCCCCCCTTTGGGAATGAGAGATTCCTACATGTCTTTTTATAGTTTAGTTCCTACTATATTATAGGTGCTCCAGATATGTTGATTTCTGAGACTGCTTGGGAGATGTGAAGTTAATGTAATTTATATTCTATTACCTTCGTCTACAGCTGCTTTACTAAGTTCTATAAGCACACACTTGGGAACGTGTAAATCTGAAGTTTATTCTGCCCAGCCCGTGGCCTGCTGCATGATCGTATGTGTGTGCATGTGTGTGTGTGTGCATGCGTGTGTGTGTATACAAGCTGCTGACTAGGAACTTCATTCTTCTATTTCCTTAAAGCACTTTGGGGAGTAATAGAGGAAAGACGTTTTATGTAAACATAAGTTTAAGAAACAAAATGTGCAGGGTGTTTTCTCTTCAGACTTGGACTTTAAGGGAAAGCCATATAAATAGCATTTCTACTTTTATCCCAAATTATTAAAGCCCAGCAGGTTTATCTGTCTTCAGATGTTAGTAAATATCTTTGAAAAATTATTCTCTGTAACTTTTTACCCACAGAAACCTCACAGGCAGACACATTCTTAACTAACAGAACAACTACAAGTCTCTGGACCTTCTTAATGAGATGAAACCAACAGCAGAATTAGTTTTCTGCTTTGTCTCTATAAACATTTTTAGTCCAATAGGCCAGTAAAGGTTTTGTGAGGCATCCAATTTTTCATTATAGGAATGGAAAATATTTTCATGCTCAGATAGCCAAGACATATCTTGATAATGTCTAGTCACAATGGTAGATCCCTTCACCAGATTATCTGATATCCTTGTATTTTGGGAAAAGATTAGATTTTCAGACAGTTTTTGTTCTTTTCTCACAAAAGGAAGACTTTCTTGTGGGCTTTAATAATATTTCTGTCTGAGCAGCCTTCTTACCTAAAATGTTAAACCCAGCATTAGTTGCTAATCAGTTGTGTAAAACAGCTTCCTTAGCTTCTGAGGCTTTTATTAAATCTGTGGTATTATGCATGGGGAAAACTTTTCTGATGATATTATTGACTTTCTTCCATAATGTCCTACTTTGGTCCTTCATTGTGCTATAGAGGGGACCTTGTATTCTTGAAGGTTACCTGAAAAGGCTTCAAGTGTGATCTTAGTAACTGAGTGAACCCTTTTTCTTAAGAACTAGCTCAGTTAATTGCAGAGAGATTTATTGCCAGCAGTGGGCCAGTCACTTGGTGATGAAGTTTTATGGCCATAGCAAGTTATGAAACAAAGAAAAATATAAAATGATTATTAATTCTGTATGGACCCCCGATTCTGTGGTGACACTGATAGAAAGGGAGAAAAGGGACTGGAAGATGCTAAGACAGCTTTTCTACAATCTGTAAACTTTAATTTGATTTGTTGGCATTATAAATGTGAGATCCTTGCCCAATAATTAATGAATGTACATATTTCTGGGGGAAACGCTCATGATCTTGCTATAAATGAAACCAGAAGAAAGAATGAAATGGCAGATAAGTGGAAAGATGGTTCACAGGCACTCCTTGGAGGAAAGTCAAAGAAAGACATTGGTAGAGTTGATATATGTCATACATACAAAGGCAACAAGAAACATTTTTAATAAGAGATTGGCTTTGCATATAATAAGTAGTTAATAAATGCTTTTCATTAGTTCATTCCATCCATTTATTTACCTGTCCTATATTACAGTACTGATGACAAATATTTGCAAAAAGACAATCATGAAAATATTTGCAGATTACACAACATCAATTGAGGATTAAGAAGTAGAGAAATTCTATGAGGATCTTGATAATATTCTTTAAAAAACCCCAAAATTCTTATCTTTTGTCTTAAAATCAGTTCTGAGGCATAAGAGTGATAAGGGTGAGGCTGTTAGGGTTAAGTGACTTGCCTAGAGCCATACAGTTAGGAAGTGTCTGAGACCAGATTTGAAAGCAGGACCTCCTTTCTCCAGGCCTGGTGGTCTATCCATTGAGCCGTCTAGCTACCCCTCCTGATAATATTCGTATAGAACTTTCCATCCATCTCTTCAAATTATCCTAGAATACTTTGGCTGTCTTTGGCTCCCATAGCCAGTGTACCTTACATTATATTTAACTGTTGGAGATATAAAAGGCATGGTGCCTAATGTGGCATCCATCCCTCCAAATCTCTTTCTGGGTTTTCTCACTCATCCTAATATGCACTCATGATGGTAGGGATGGAGAGTTTTCCCAAGGATTGGGGGTGGGATGCCAGTGATCACTGTGGGGCTACAACTTATCCTCAAGGTGCTGAAAATAACCATCATATGGAAGAAATAGATGGATACTTTTACAGCTGCAGCTTCCGAGTCCCCACTAGCATGCTTCCTATTTATACAAATATCAGTAAAAATGGCAACATTAACTCTTAAACACGAAACATTTATTAAAAAGTCAAAAGAAAGAATAATTTTGACATTAATTTTATTCAGTAGAAGACAGGAAAAATCAAAACATAATACAACCACTAACTTGGGAGGTCCATGGCCCCAGAATGTAGCCATTGTCTCCTTGGGAAACATTCTATACCAGTGATGGTGAGCCTTTTAGAGGCAGTGCTGGGTCCTGCCCCCACCCCATCTCTCAGACTGAGTGCCAGGCCCACCCACCCACCAAACCCCTCCCCCCCCACTTACCCCACACAGGTGAAAGAGAAAGTGCTCCCATTGGGCTGCTAGGCAGAGGGGCAAGTGATGTGAAAAAATATCATCAGGTATGGTAGAGAGAGGGGGAAGGAAGCAGCCCTACTCAAGTCCCTCTGCCTTTCTAGTAACAAACTAGTGTGTGTGTGTGTGTGTGTGTGTGTGTGTGTGTGTGTGTGGTGTTCACAGAGAGCACTCTGCATGCCATCTTTGGCACCCATGTCATAGGTTTACCATCACTGTTCTATACTATCACCTCCTCTTAAAGAGGTTTTCTCATTCTCCAGCTGGTCAAAGCCTTTCCCTGTTACTCTAAGGTCTATGAAACAATGCTAGGCTTTTTTGGTTAGCAGAACTCTCAAACCTAGTATCTTCAGAACTTGCCAGTTCTACAACCTTGGCTGGATGCCACGTTGAGGCAGTATGACCATTTTCAATGAAAAGTAACTCCTTTTAATTCTAGGATCTGCAAAGCCATTCGTGGCTTGTTTTCTATAGGCTTTGAGAGATTTCCCCCTCTCAAGTCATAGATGGAAATAAGGGCATTTTAAACCAGCAGGTCTTTGAGGAATTTCACTTCTCTCAAGCTGGGGATGACATTAGAGAGTAAATCAGTCTTTACCCCAGTTAGTTCTTCACAGCATAGGATGCTGCTTTCACCAATTATCATTTAAGCATTAAAGCTTTCCTCCAATCAGTTCATCTCCCCACACCAGCTGCAGAGCCTGTGCATTTGTTGTCTGTCAGTTTTAGGCCCCTTGGCTCCAGGTTCAGGCTTTTAGTTTCTGATGTTTTGATTTCAGTAAACAGCTTCTCTGTTCGACTTCTCTTTTTTACCCACATTCTGGATCCCAGTCTTCTGTGCCTCAAATCATAACCTCTTTCTCAGTACTGTTACTCATCTATAACTAAGGGTGAGAAACCCCAAATCCACCTTTTTGTCAGATGTGACACTAATTATTATGCAACAGTTCCATAGTTCCCAAAGAATTCTTCAAGGAGGAGTTTCCTAGCAATAAACCCCAAAGTCTAGAAAATAGTTATATTTAAATGAATAACTGGGGAAAAATGCATGAAAGTCACCTCTACTATAAGGCAATACCTTTCTCTGAGAAATTGCTTTCTTTCAAAGCCTTTTCAGAACTTTTATCTGAGGAGTTGCTTTTCTTTTCTTTTCTTTTCTTTTCTTTTCTTTTCTTTTCTTTTCTTTTCTTTTCTTTTCTTTTCTTTTCTTTAACCCTTACCTTCCATCTTGGAGTCAAGGCAGAAGAGTGGTAAGGGCTAGGCAATGGGGGTCAAGTGACTTGCCCAGGGTCACACAGCTGGGAAGTGTCTGAAGTCAAATTTGAACCCAGGACCTCCCATCTCTAGGCCTGGCTCTCAATACACTGAGCTACCCAGCTGCCCCCAGGAATTGCTTTTCTTTCAGGCTCTCTCAAAACAGCTGCTTTTCTTTGTGAGCCAAGTAAAATATGGTTTTTCTGTCCCTTTTAGCAAATAGAATGTCTACATAAGAAAAGGGCAACATGTGCATGACATTTTTATCCAACTTTTGTGAAAGAACAGACATGTCATTTTTAACCTCTCCATATGCCCTATACCTAACACAATGTCTTGGGAAAATATTAAGTGCTTAATAAACATTTGTGGAATTGTTTAATTGAATCTGTAGGTTCTTAAGAGATTTTGTAGCAAGAAAGATACCCATATATACTATAAAGCTTTGTGAATATGCAAAGGAGCAAAAACACTCTCTACCCTTAAATGTCCCAGGTCTCTTATAATTATGAATATTAAGGTAAAGTCCTTTTGTATCTTCACATATCTTAAAAAATCTTTTACTCTGAATTTCTTTAATAAAGTCACATTTTTATAGCGAAATCGCCCATCCTCTGCAGTCATGACATTTGTTTCATGTGGCTGCATGTACTTTTGATTGACACTCCTACTCTTTATATATAATTACATGTACCTAAGATGGCATACTTTTTAAAGCAGAAGAAAGCTGCCGACTTACGTGGATGCCTTTTTAACCTAGGAACAGCAGCTATACAGAGGGTGGGTATCAGGGTAGGATTGTAAATGATGAAAGAGAACATGATCATATGGCTTGAGAGGTAGGGACACCAATTAAAAGGCTAATGCAGTAAACTCAGGAGAGAGGCAATAGGATCCTGAACTAAAGCAAAGAGAAGTTGGATCCAAAAGGACAGTAGGGAGTCCAAAGACATTGTGGAATTAGAATGGATAGAGCTTGGTCCTAGGTCTTGGAGGGTGAGGGGTTAAAAAGCAAAGGTAGCCAAGGTTTTGAGCTTAGCCAGTTGAGAAAACAAATGGATTCCTAAGAGAAGGGAGGATAAAGTAAATATGTTCTTCCAGATGTTGTTAGAAGTAATGGTGGGAGAAGGGGATTTAAATACACTGTTGGTGGAACTGTGAACTGATCCAACCATTTTGGTGAGCGTTCTGGAGAGAATATGAGCATATAAAATGGTGTCTATCTTTTGACCCAACAATCCTATTATTAGATTTGTTTCCTAAGGTGATCAGGGGAAAAGGAAAAGAAATGAAAATATTTTTAACAGCTCTCTTTTGTGGTGACAAAGAACTGTTAACTGAGATGTTCATCAGTTGGGGACTAGATGAACAAGTTATGGCATATGATTGTGATATAATACTATTGTGCTATAAGAAATGATCAACATGTTAAGTTTTAAAATATGGAAATACCTACATGAAATTATGAAAAATGAAATGAGTAGAACCAAAAGAGGATTAATGTTTGAAGAATAGCTTGTGAATGTCCACTCTCAGAGAAAGAATTGACAAACAGAAGCATGAATGGCATGGTTTATATATACATTTTAATGTAATCAACAAACAAATTTTTTTTAAAAGAAGTAATGGTGGGAACAAACAAGTAGAGTTTACTATGCAGATAAAAATGCTGACCTGGAGCTTTGGATATAGATCACCAGTAGATCTGGACAGGAGGAAATCTTCTGTAGGAAGCTGACAGTAGAATTCATTGGTAGGTAATTAGAGGAAAATTTGGAGAGGGAGAGAAAGAATGCCAAAGGCTGAGTTTTGATGCTTAACATTGTAGAGGGTAGGAGGAAAAGAAGCCAATAAAAAGTTCTTCTGGGTCTAGGATTGCATTCTTGGTGGAATGGGAGGCCCCTGAAGAAAAACATTGCCAAAAAGGTGAAGACAAGTATGTGTGTTGAGCAGAGATTCTTAACCTGTTTTTGTGTCATGGAGTATTATGTTGGTAGTTTCATAAAGCCTACAGATTTCTTCTCAGAATAATGTTTTTAAATGCATAAAATAAAATACAAGAGTTTACAAAGGACATTATTTATATTGAAATAAAGATATGGGTTTTTTTTCTTATATAAGCTCATGAACCACCTGAAATCTATCCACAGATCCTCTCGGGTAACCTCATATAAAGAATCTGTGATACAGAGAGAACTTTAAAAGCATGTAAAAGGCTGATTGAATAGAACTCAAAATTGAGTCAATAGAGGAAGTAGCAGGTGTATGAGCCAAAGATTTTAAATATGTTACAGATTATGGAAAAAATAAAACTAATCATGAGTTCATGTGATGTGTGTGTGTGTGTGTCAGAGAGAGAGAGAGAGAGAGAGAATGTTAGGGAGTGGGCAAATATGAATCCTCCCACCTTTCCTGTGCTTTGGTAATATTCATCTGTGATTTATCACACCCCCATACATTCACCTCTTTCTCACCCTTCTCCTAATGGGAGAGTGATATCTTTCAGAGAAAAAAAAGAAAATATTTGGCATGTAGAAATAGCTTTGTGAGATACACAGTTTAATAAATGTTGGGATTGCTTAGCATGCACTTTGGTAATTAGGAAATATTGGCTAATACAAAATTCCTAAGACAACTTGTGTTTAATTTAGCATTTTCTGTTTTCTGCTCTCTCTTCCCCATTGCCCAATGATGATCTGAAGGGTCTGGAGTATTTAGCCATATATAGGATCCTTTGGGGAAAGCAGTATGGTATTGTGCAAAGAAAACTAGATTTGGAATCAGAGCAGTGGAATCAAGTGCCAAGTCTGCTACCTATGTGACCTTGGATCAGTTACTTCTTGTCTCTGGTTTCTATCTTCTTCATCTGTAAAATGAGACGATTAGATTAGATGACTTGTAAGATCTTTTCTAGTTCTAAATCTATGATCTTGTGAATTACATTTTCCCTGTGCCCAATCTTGGGGGATGGGCTTAGGCAACATTCAAAACTGATGTGTGAACTCTTTCAGGATAATAGGTATCATTTAGTAAATTGTGACTTTTTGTCATATTGTAACTAAAAACCTGGTGACTTGAAATTTATATATGGCTTCTACATGTATTTGGTAATTTTTGCTCTCCAAGTAATTTATGCTCTAGGTCAGTGATGGCGAACCTATGACATGGGTGCCAAAGATGGCACACAGAGTTCTCTGTGGGCATGTGGCTACCCACCACCCACCCCACACCCTAGTTACTAGAAAGGCAGAGGGACTTGGGTGGAGTTGCTCTCCCCCCTCTCTACACTTGCTGAGGACATTCCTTACTTCAACCCTCTGCCTAGCAGCCCAATGGAGAGCTTTCTCCCTCCCCTGTGTGGGATAAGGGGGGGGGAAGGGCCCACCTGGAACTTGTGGGGAGGAGGAGCATGGCCTCTGGAGGGGGCAGGCACAGCACTCAGTCTGGAGTGGGGTCTGAGGGCAGGGCCTGGCACTCCATCTCTAAAAGGTTTGCCACCACTGTTCTAGATCAATGACTTCCAGTGTTGTAACGGCATTATACTTTTGTCATTGACATTTTGATCCCTCTCTCATGGACTGGGAGTTAAGGAGATAAAAAGTAAAATAAAAGGGTTCTGTGACTTCTGAGGGGAGTTGGCTTCCAAATCTTTACTGATTTTCACAATGTGTTGGTGTTAATATTTACTTAGCAGTAAATATTAATCCTATTTTTCAGATAAAGAAATTGAGCTCTAAAACTGAAATCTCCTGATGTTATTTGACATAGTCACTAGATTAGTTTGCCTGGTGCTAATGCTAAGCTTTCTTTAGACATCAAATTTCCTAGTTTTTACTTCTACAGGTAAAAAAATTTCTATGAAATTTTCCTTTTAGTTTTTCCATAGACACCAAAGTGAAATGAATTTGAGATTTTTCTTTAGCTATCATTTCTTTATTTCCCTTCTAAGTATTACCTTTGATCATCTAGAACCAGAAGATGTTTTAAATCTAAGTTATTGAGTTTGGGACATGCTAAGGAAATTTTCCTAAAGCAGCAGTTCTCATACTTTTTCATTTTAGGATATCTTTATACTCCTAATAAAAATTACTAAAAATACTAAAAATATTTTATACCATTTAAAATGATTAAGGACCCCAAAGATCCTACCAAATTTCTTTTATAACACAAATGTGATTTTGATAATATCAAGGAGAACAAAAAATGGAGAACGAAAACTACAGGCCAATTTCCCTAATGAATAGTGATGCTAAAAATTAAAATACTAGCAAGGAGATTATAGCAATATATCACAAAGATCATACACTATGACCAGGTAGAATTATGCCAGGAAAGCAAAACTGGTTCAGTGTTAGGAAAACTATCAGCATGATTGACTATAATAGTACTAACAAAAATGACATGATTATATATCAGTAGATGCAGAAAAGGGGGGCAAGCTAAGTGGGCTAGTAAATTGAGAGGCAGGATTAGACAGGAGATCCTGACTTCAAATCTGGCCTCAGACACTTTCTAGCTGTGTGACCCTGGGCAAATCATTTAATCCCCATTGCCTCACCTTACTGTTTTTCTGACTTGGAACCAATGCACAATATTGATTCTAAGACAGAAGGGAAGGGTCTAAAAAATAAATGCAGTAGAAAATCTTTGACAAATTATAATACCCATTCCTATAAAAAAACACAACACTAGAGATGGGAGGTCCTGGGTTCAAATTTGGCTTCAGACACTTCCTGGCTGTGTTACTCTGGGCAAGTCACTAGCCTTTACCACTCTTCTGCCTTGGAACCACTGCACAGTATTGATTCTAAGATGGAAGGTAAGGGTTAAAAAAAATTAGAAGGCAAAGGAATGCATTTCTTAAAATGATAAGTAGTATCTATCTAAAACCAGGTACAAGCATTATTTGTAACAACGATAAACTTGAAGCCTTTCCAAAATGATAAGAAATGAAGAAAGGACATTGATTATCACCACTATTATTCAATATTATACTTGAAATGCTAGCTATAACAATAAGACAAGAAAAAGAAATTGAGGGAATAAAAATAGGCAATGAAGAAACAAAACTATCCCTCTTTGCAGATGATATAGTTAGAGGATCCCAGAGAATCAACTAAAAAACTAGTTGAAACAATGAATAACTTCAGCAAAGTTGTGGAATGTAAAATAAACCCACATAAATCATCAGCATTTCTACATAATCCCAATAAAATCCAAAAGAAAGCAAGAGAAAGAGAAATTCCATTTATATACCTATAGACAATATAAAATATTTGTATCTACCTGCCAAGACAAACCCAGGAACTATATGAACACAATTACAAAACACTTTTCATACAAATAAGGACAGATCTCAACTGTTAAATATTAATTGTTCATGGGGTGGGCTAAGTCACTATAATAAAAAATGACAACCATTCATTTACTTATCCAGTGTCATACAAATCACACTACCAAAGAGCTAGAAATGTAGAGCTAGAAAAAGTAGTAACAAATTTACCTAGAACAAAAGGTCAAGAATAGCTAGAGAATCAATGAAAAAAAAAGTAAAGGAGACAGCCTAGCAGTTCCAGATTTCAAACTATACTACAAAGTGATTATTATCAAAACAATCTGGTATTGGCTAAGAAATAGGGTGGCAAATTGGTGGAATAGGTAGGTACACAATGCACAGTAGTAAAAGACTATAATAATCTTAATAATTTAATAAGCCCCATAATGCAAGCTTTGGGGGTAGGAACTCAATGTTTGACAAAAATTGTTGGGATAACTAAAAAGCAATTTGGTAGAAACTAGCCATAGACAAGCATCTCACATTGTATAAC
Source organism: Monodelphis domestica (assembly GCF_027887165.1). Taxonomy (NCBI): domain Eukaryota; kingdom Metazoa; phylum Chordata; class Mammalia; order Didelphimorphia; family Didelphidae; genus Monodelphis; species Monodelphis domestica. The sequence goes on from NC_077234.1 coordinate 199,825,752, forward strand.
AAGATATGGTCAAAATGGATAAATTATTTAGATATAAAAGCATGATTTCACAAGTAAATTAGGGGAGCATGGAAAAATGTACTTGCCAGATTTATAGAAAAAGGAAGATTTCTAACCAAACAAGACATAAAGGAGATTATAAGAAGTAAAATAGATTATTTTGATCACATGAAATAAAAAACTTTTTGCATAAACAAAACAAATGCAGCCAAAATTAGAAGGAAAATGGGAAACTGGAGGGGATTCAGAATTTGGAGCAATTGTGAAATTTATAAAAAATAAGAGCCATTTCCCAATTAATAAATAAATGGTCAAAGGATATGAACAAGCAGTTTTCAGAGAAAGAAATCAAAGCTATCAAAAGTCAAATGAAAAATTGCTTTAAAACATTACAGGCTAGAGAATGCAAATTAAAACAAGTCTGAGATACAACCTGACACTTTCAGATTGACTAACATAATAGAAAAGGAAAATGACAAAAATAGTGGATAGGATGTAGAAATGGGACATTAATGAACTTTTAAAAAAAACTTTCTGCCCTAGTAAACTTTAAGACAGAAAGACAAGGGCTAGGCAAACAAGGTTAAGTGACTTGCCCAGGATTACAAAGGAAGTGTCTGAGGCCAGATTTGAACCCAGCTAATCCTGACTCCAGGCCCAGCACTCTGCCCCTTGAGACATCTAGCTGGCCTGTTAATGCACTATTGGTGAAACTGTGAACTATTTTGGAGAACAATTTGGAATTACATCCAATGAGCTATAAAATAGTGCATAAACTTTGACCCCACAATACCACTATTTGGTGAAAAGGACCTATTTGGGCAAAAATATTTATTTTAACTCTTTTTTGCGTTGGCAAAATATTGCAAATTGAAGGGATGACCATCAATTGAGGAATGGCTGAACAAATTGTGGTATATAACAATGATGGAATGCTAAATTCCAGAGAGAGAACTGATGAAAGCTAAGAGCAGATGGCAAACTTTTTAGTTTTTGTTTGTGTTTTCTTTTATAAGATAGTTAATGTGGAAAGGTTTTGCATGATCTCACACGTATAGTCAAAATCAAATTGCTTGCCTTCTTAAGGAGGGATTTGGAAATCAAAAAAATAAAAAAAATTTTAATTGATTAAAAATTTATTTCCATGCATTTGGGAAATATTTAATGAAATAAAAAAAGGAATGGCTACTTTGTTCAACGATCAGTTTTGAATTTTTACTTCATTAAATTAAACAAAGTTCAGTGTAAGGGGCACAATACAGAATAATTCTTTCCGAGATTATCTTAAAAATTAGGTATATACAGTTTAATGTGTCTACTTCAAATTTACATGATCTGGTTTTTTGTTTTTGTTTTTCTAACCTGGAAACACCAGATTTGGAAGAGTGTGTGTGTTTGGGTTTTTTGGTTTGTTTTATTTCCCTTTTCTAACTAACTTCTCCCATTAAAAATTTTTTTTCTCTTTCCCTCCCTCACAAGGGATCTGGAAGCCAGAGCACAAAATGAATTCTTTCGAGCCTTCTTCAGATTGCCAAGGAAGGAGAAACTACATGAAGTTGTAGACTGTTCTCTGTGGACACCATTTAGCCGCTGTCACACAGTGGGACGGATGTTTGCTTCTGATAGCTATGTCTGTTTTGCCAGCAAAGAAGATGGCTGTTGTAATGTCGTCCTTCCACTTAGAGAGGTAGAAACTGTCTCTGGATCTATTTGTTGTTTTTTCTGTTTTATGGGAGTATATATTTTTTTACATATCTTTCCCACTTTATCCCATAACTGGAGCAATGTTACGTGAAGCTGCAACAGTTAGAAGAAACAGCTTTCTTTCCTAGGTCAGAGATGAGTTTATAAATGTGTGAGTCTTCCCCTCATATGCAGTGGAAAACAAAGAAAACCCTTGTTTTTCTTTGCTTTCTCTAGTCCATTGAGAACTGAAAAAAAAAACGTTTTTAAGTGACTTGTATAAACAACCTACCCTGACATGTATAGTATTTATAAAGCTGTTATTAAGAATACACATGTAGCAATTAGAGCTTTTCTAAGGATTGTCAGCAGAGAGAGAAAAGAACTTTCTCCTTTGCAGTTCCCCTCACCAAGCCTCCTACTCTCCAACCCCTAAAAGAAATTTTTTGGGGGGTAAATGAAAAAAAAAAGAAGCAGTATGGGCTTTATGGTTTCTTAGTATTTTATTTAAAATTTAAAAATAATTCCTTAGAATTGCAAAAGATATTTAAATGAGTTAAGAATATTCAGAATAATAAGTAATTCAAATAATAAAAAAAATGTGTTTCAATCATTTCAGTTGTGCCTGACTGTGACTCCATTTGGGGTTTTCTTGGCAAAGATATTGGAGTGGTTTGCCATTTCCTTGTCCAGATCATTTTATAGATGGGGAAACTGAGGCAAATAGGATTGGGCAAATGTCTTGCCCAGGGTCACAGGCTGTCTAAGGCCAGATTTGAGCTCAAGAAGTCTTATTGACACCTAGATGGGTACTTTATCTACTGTGCTACCTAGCTGCACACTCCCCCTACCCCACAAAGAATACTTAAAACTAATATTTTTTTTCTAGTGGAAACAGCAAAGATAGGAAAATTTTAAAATCTAGGTTTATCCCCCAGATTTAAAGCAGCTGATTGAGTGACCTCAGGTTATTTAGTTCACCCCTGCCTCAGTTTCCCCTTCTATAAATTGAAGGTGATACCTGTGGTCCAGGTAGCAAGTGCAAGGTCAAAGAAAGACAAGAATAAACTTGAAATATGTCCTAGCAACAATGGAAGCAGAAACTATAACACATCAGGGACATCTCACCGAGGCCAGATGTTTCCTGAATGATGATGTAAGAATATGGAAGATAGATGTGTGTGTGTGTGTGTATGTGTGTGTGAGAAGCCCAATGAGCTTTTCTAAAAATAGTGCTAAACATGTGATAATAATGATGTGGTCGTAATTATTTCCTATTCATAGCAACAACAAGAACACTCAAAATAATCAGAGAGATTAAGATTTGGCTGAGAGGCAGCATGGAAGAGTGAACAGAAGAGTGAATGACTGAGGCTTATGTACTGGGGCTGATTCATACTGGCTCAGTACCAGGCCAGTCATCTCATTTCTCAGTGCCCTGGGCAACTCTTAGATTATAATTTGCAGACCAGCAGCTGATCTGAATTTTCTTGACTTGGGAGTATCCTATGTTAATTAAATCACAGGTCTGACTAAGGTGAAGAAAATTAAAAAAGGATTTGGCAAGTCAACTCTTGGATACCATCTTGCATTCTCTGAGGTTTGCTTAAATTCACCTCCTTTTAAAATTTATCATTATTATTATTTATATGTATTTTATTATTTATTGTTATATTTATATTTATATATTTTTGTCTTTTTATTTATTTTTTAAAATTTTTATTATTTTTTAATGATCTTACTGAAATAATATGGGTCCTGGTGATTCTTTAACCAACACCCGAAGATAGGAAGACAGGGAAAACCTTTACTCTCAGACACTTAAAAACAAACAAACCCCAAAACCTTATTTTCTGTCTTAGAATCAATACTGTGTGTTAGTTCCAAGGCAGAAGAGTGGTAAGGGCTGGGCTATGGGGGTTAAGTGACTCAGTTGGGAAGTGCCTCAGAGGTCCGATTTGGACCACCCAGGATCTTTCTTCTCTAAGCCTGACTCTCTATCCACTGAACCACCTCGCCGCCCTTACGCAGATGCTTTTGTTGCAGCTACCTTTCTGTTTCTCATTTTTTTCTGAATGTTCAATAAAACGACTTTCTTTTCCCTCATATTTTGGCATGTGTCCATTTTTTTTTAAAACAGGTAGTGAGCATAGAGAAAATGGAAGACACCAGCCTCCTTCCTAATCCCATCATTATCAGTATAAGGAGTAAGATGGCCTTTCAGTTCATTGAACTCAAGGATAGAGAGAGTTTGGTGGAAAACCTGCTCATGAGGCTGAAACAGGTTCATGCCAACAGCGCGGCACATTACAAGACCTTGAGAAATGAAGACACGGTATGATGCTTCGGATATCTAACATGTATATATGACACACGTGTGTGTGTGTGTGTGTATGGCATGTTTGGAGATCTTGGCTCAAATATCTATGCATATTTATATATATATATGTCTCTACATAGACATCTACAGATGTGTGTGTATAATATGCAATATATATGTAATAATTATATTTCTATATACACCTAGTTTATGTGACATACTCAGAAATTACAATTATTAACACTTCCTTTTTTTGTTTAAAAGTTGATTCCAAGACTACAAAAATTAAGATTTTCTAGAAATTCTGTGTAATGTGGAAAACAAAAAAGGGCACTTTGACCTTTCGGGTGGAGGGTCTAGGTGAGGATATTTATTGGATTCTATGGGAGGATGTGCCTAGCAGGCTGTTGGGTTTGCTTTCTCCCTCTGCCCACATAAGCTATCACGAGATTTCTCTGTGCAAGATACAGAAATGATTGTCACTTGACTCCAAAGCCAAGATTGCTGGTGCCTTATAATTACTGAGACCTGTTGATGAATTAAGAATGCAGACAAATTATAGTGCTGCTATTGAATAGCACTCCTGATGTATTTATTGCCAGGCACAGGAGAGGAGCCTTGACTGGGGTTCAGCTCTCATCTGATAGGAATGAGAAACACAATGCATTTTCCAGAACAGATTGCAGGGAAGAGAAGTAGATGTTATGGAAATAAGTAACATGGTAATTGGTGGGAGGTGGGTTTATTATTCCTTCCCTATTCATCTTCTCTCTATATAAAGTTAGACTCCTAATAATTTATTTTCTTTTACTCTTCATTTTATTCCATTCCTTCAACCCACCCGATATCTAGCAGGGGGCAGGCCACAGAAATGAGCGAACTTGTTTGTCTATAATTCTCCCAAGAGGGTTTGGAGAATTTGAAACTAAAAGTCTAAGCTAGATAAAGGTTAACTTATAAAACTCAATGTATTAGGGGCAGTGAGATGGCTCAGTGGATAAAGAGGGGGAGATCCTGGGTTTAAATTTGACCTCACATACTTCCTAGCTGTGACTGTGGGAAAGTCACTTAAACCCAATTGTCTAGCCCTTGCTACTTTAATAATACATAGTATTGATTCTAAAACAGAAGGTAAGGATAAAAAAAAACTCAGTGCATTATAGAATGCCTTCTTTAGGGTATCCGTTTCAAGTTTTTTGGTTGGTTGTTGATGGACTATTTAAGCTCTAGATATTTGTCTGATTCTTCCACCCCCTTCTGCCAATTGCTCTCAGAATTTCAGATAAGGATTTCCCAAAGGCTTTTGGAAAAGGACTCATTGTATGTTAGAATGATTTCCTCTAACCCTCAGGCTCTAACACAAACCCCATAGTCAGGCATTTAAAGCCTCTTACAACTTGCCTCCAAACTACCTTTCCAGTCTTCATACATTCTTTGTGTGGGCCTGCCAAACTGACCTGCTTCCTCTTCTCATCCATGATGTTTTATCTCCTCTCTCTTGTGATTTTGCACAAGTTGTCCCCCGAGTTAGAATGCACTCGATCCTGACCTTGATCTCTCCTAGTTTCCTTCAAAGCTCAGCTCAAAAGCCATCTCCTAAAAGTCTTTTTCTGGGTGTAGTGAGTTTCCTCACTGGGAATTAATTTCCTATGTCCACGAAGTCACAGGCTTGAGCCAAAACACAAACAGTATTCTATAATGCATTTAGCCTCTGTAGATTCATCCTGCCCAGCATAGAATTTTTGCTTCAGATTCTTCAAAGAATCCCTGAGGGTTATATAAATCAGCAGATGAGAGCAAAGGTTGGGGCGGAAAGGAGGAGAGAGGATGTTGGTGAGCCACTGCACTAAGTATCCAGATGTCAGGGACAATATTACTGCCCAAGAGGCAGACCCACAGAGGTCTCTTTGGCTACCCCAGTTTCTAGCTCTCCCCGTTTCTAGCTTCTACCCTCCTTTAACCTCCTCTTTTCTTTTTCCTTTCCAGTAGGACCCACAGTGGATAGACAAGATTAGTAAAACAACCCTCCTTCTCCTGCTCCTCCCACCCCCACAAAAGAGCTTATATCCATTTTAGAATAGATAGGAATAGAAAAAAAGGTTGGCATGAAATTTTCCTTTTAGAAGCAATGTTTGGAGATACATCTATGTTGTCTTTGCAAAGTTACCTGCTTTTTCCTTTTTTCAAAAGAAAAGTCACAAAAGATGTCAGACTTTTTGTTTTGGCACCTCTGCCTTGTGTGTGTCCTGTTAAGAACCAAAATAAAACCTCAGGGTGTACAATTCCATTGAAAAGGCAAAGCCTTGATGTATTTAATTCCTTGGTGTATTAGTCTAGTCTCTCAAACCACAGCTGGCTAGGTAGCTTTTAAAATTGTAGTTGTCTGTTATGTGTTGGTGGGAAGCCCAAAGCAACTCCACAGCCTTAATCAAGAATCAAATCCCTCCATTTTTCCTTTTCAGACGTCTGCTCTTTTTCAGTCAACAAGTATGTGCAATGATTCAAACTTTGGGACTCTCAAAATGTCTCCCAATGGTAACAAGGTTGACAAAGAATCTAGCCCTCTGCCAAATTCTGAGGCCTTGATAGCTGTCTTCCATCAGTCTGGAATCCAGAGCCCAGATTCCAGAATGGTAGGTACAATTCACCTTCTTTCTCTAGCCCCCATGCTTTTATTTTTATTTATTTATTTAAAATTTTATTTAATTAACAGAATATTTTTCCATGGTTACATGATTCATGTTCTTTCCCTCCCTTCCTCCCTCCCCCCTCCTGTAGCCAATGAGCAATTCAGCTAGTTTTTACATGTATCATTGATCAAAACTCATTTCCATATTATTAATATTTCCAATAGAGTGATCACTTAGAGTCTACATCCCCAGTCATGTCTCCATTGAGCCATGTGATCAAGCAGTTGTTTTTCTTCTGTGTTTCTACTCCTACAGTTCTTCCTCTGAATGTGGATCATGTTTTTTTTCTCATAAGCCCCTTTGAGTTGTTCTGGATAATTGCATTGACACTAATGGAGGAGTCGATTACGTTCGATTGTACCACAGTGTATCCGTCTCTGGCACAATGTTCTCCTGGTTCTGCTCCTTTCGCTCTGCATCACTTCCTGGAGGTCGTTCCAATCTCCATGGAATTCCTCCACTTTATTATTCCTTTTAGCACAATAGTATTCCATCACCAACATATACCACAATTTGTTCAGCCATTCCCCAGTTGAAGGGCATCCCCTCGTTTTCCAATTTTTGGCCACCACAAAGAGCGCAGCTATGAATATTCTTGTACAAGTCTTTTTCCTTATTATCTCTTTGGGGTACAAACCCAGCAGTGCTATGGCTGGATCAAAGGGCAGACAGTCTTTTAAAGTCCTTTGTAGCCCTTATGCTTTAAAAAAAAAATCCATACCTTCCATCTTAGTAACAATTCTAAGACAGAAGAGTAAGAGCTAGGCAAATGAGGTTAAGTAACTTGCCTAGTCACATAGCGAGGAAGTGTCTGAGGCCATGTTTGAACCCAGGTCCTTTTGACTCCAGGCCTGGTGCTCTGTCTGTTGAACCACCTAGCTGCCCTGAGATCTTTTTTGCCCCCATGCTTTAACCCAGATAGGCTAACTGTTGGATTTGGCTTAGAGAGTAATGAGCCCAAAAAATAGTTTTCTTAATAGCTTATTATGGGCTAATATTTACTCTGTACCTCTGTGTGCTAGTCATTAGAAGGCCACAAGTCTGCCATCCAAATCGCTGTTCCCAATTTCACAGCATTTTTTTGGTTACTCCATGTTCAAACATGGAAGCTGCCCAAGGCATGCTCCATGCTCCCTAAGATATGACAAGAGAAAGTGCCCATATTGGTTTATCTTCTTAAAGATGATGGCATTGCTTTAAACTTTCCTAAGAACCTTTGCATTAGTTGTTCTTACCACCTGTGTGATCTTGGGCAAATCACTGTTTCTTTAGCCCTTAGTGTCCCCACCTTAAAGTAGAGTAGGTAGACTTTGAAGTCCTCTTTATTTGTGATCTTACTTCCAATCCTTCAGGCTGTGTCATTTGCCTAGTTTGCAGAGTAAGATGTTGTCTGCCTCATCTCCATACCATTTCTCTGATAAAATCAGGAGTAAGGGATGGAAAGGTAGGATGGGCCTCATCACTTACCATTTTCATGTTGTCTTCTCAGCCAAAATGGTGCCCAATGTTCTACAGTTTCTGATTGGACGGAAAAGATTGGAAAACCTTCTCTGAATGGAATAAACTACTCTATTAAAAATCTGAAAGTTCATTGGGGACTTCATAATCTTCCATAAAGACCAGCTATCAATATCAGCCATCTTTTTTTTTGATTGGGACCAAATTTGTCTTCTAACCTGTTCATAAAGAAAACCTCATCTAAGCTTTCTAATGTCCTTTACCTTAGAATTTTTTTCTCCTGAGCACAAGCCATTGTTTAACTAATAGGCAGCATTCTTATTCCACTACAAATTGTTTCAGAACTGAAATAAAGACTATGGGGAAGGTAGGTGGCGCAGTGGATAAAATACCAGCCCTTGAATAGAGGGAATTGGGGTTCAAATATCGCCTTAGACACTTCCTAGCTGTGTGATCCTGGGAAAGACATTTAAACCCTAATTGTCTAGCTCTTACTGCTCTTCTGTATTAGAACTGATACTAAGATAGAGAGTAAAAATAATAAAAAAAAAGGAAATAACTATTTCTCTGTTGATGCTTATTACCTGTTACGTGGGCAATTCTTCCTCTCTGGACCTGCATTTCCTCATATATAAAATGAGGGAGTTGGATTAGATGGTCTCTGAGAACTTTACCAGTTCTAAGACTCTGCATAGTTAAAATATAGATCTTTCAGGTACTAGCATTGTTGATGATAAATAAGAACACGATGATCTTGCAATGCGTGAACCTTATGGTCCTGAGATTTTTAAATAGCTTTGGCCAGCTCTTAATTATTCCCTAAACCTCATCTTAGTAACTGGCTCCAATTTTTTCCCCACCACAACTTTAATTCATGAAGGATTGCTAAGAAATACCCAGATTGAGCTTTTCTTCCTTCACCCTCCCCTCCCCAACCCACTCCATACACTATTCTCAGTGATGTCCTGAAGGTTAACAGACAGGAGGACCACAGGAGAGGCTGTGTAAAATAACTGACCCCTGAATAAGGAGGTTGATTTCTGTCTGATTTCTGTTGATTTTTTTTCAGATAATGGAAGTGGAAAATTTCTTGAGTTCATGTAATTTCCTTTATTCCTGCCTATCTTCCAAATCCTAAAACAAAAAAGGGGGGCAGGAGAAGGTCTCTCTCTTTCCTGCCTGCCTACCCAGGGCCACCCAGTAACGAGAGCAGACAAAAGGAGACTGTTCTGTGCTCTGATGCTTTCAGAGGAGATTGCCATGGTCTCTTCTGGCAGCTGTTGCAGCATTAAGTCCTCAGCCTGCAATCATTGTCACGAGGTACTTTGGTAGGAAATCTTGTTCCTCTTGTTAAGCTTTGCCACTGAGGTTTAATTGCCTGTAATTGTTGGCTTCTCAATGAACTTCCTCTTCTATTTTATCCTGTGCTCTAAAAAAAAACATGGTGGGCGTGTGTGGATGGTGTGTGCCATACCTGAAATGTGCATGTTATGGTTTCTAGTCAAGGGAACAAATCAAAGCAAGTCTATGGAGCGACCATTTTGTGGAATATGGCAGAACAGTGTGTATGTTTCGTACAGAAAAGATTCGCAAGCTTGTTGCCATGGGAATCCCTGAATCTTTACGGGGGAAACTCTGGCTCCTGTTTTCAGGTAAATATTTATTTTGCTGTTTCTCTTGTATCTTTAACCAAATGTTAGTTTGGAACATTATTTATGAATGGAGGTCAAGGTCGGAGGAATTTTTCTGGTTCCAGCGGAGTCAGCCATACTTGGGTTTTCATTGTGGAATCTCAAACATTAAGGACTTCTTAAGCCTGAACATTTTTTTTTTCTGACTTTGGGCAAATCCCTAAAGGATTTCGAGTCTTTTCTCAACTATAAGATTATCTAAGATCTATACACTAGAAGATTTTCTGTCTATTCTAGTTATACCTACATTAACAAATCTCTTAGGAAGGAAGTGGCTTCATATAAAATGTTGACTCTGTAAGTGACCCAATTTGATATCATCCAAGTCCAATCCATTATTACACCAATAAGGAAACTGAGGCCCGGAAAGGTTGTTCTTTGTCTCAAGTTTTCCATCATATGCTAGAGGTAGAATTGGGCATCTAGATCTCCTGACTCCTGGGCTAATGTTTGGCCTCAGTGAAGGGAGTCCTGTTAAAATAAACAAAGAAGCCAAAGATCTCCTATGAAGTCCACAGCACAGAGCTGCTGCTGCTGCTGTTTGCAGCTGTATGCCAAAAATACCTCAGTGCGCCGTTTCTCCCCAGCTGCAGGCATCTAGGACCCACCCTAGACAAAACTGTGAAGTCTTTGAAGCTTGTCCTCTGCTCCTACCTCTCTTGTTCTTGCTGGCTTAGATGCCCTCTTCTTTTCTATTGCTTCTTGTCACACTTGAGGGACCATCTCATTCCCCCCTGAGGGAATTCATTCACGTAAAATGTCTCATTTAGCCATTTTAGGCTATATTTATAAGGTGAAGAAGAGTTCTTAGCATGATTTTTCATCTAGATATTAGGATTATCCCCCTAAGGACTATGAACAGAACTAGAGATGGATGTTTAAATACATGTACCATTTGGAAATTAATGTGCTAACTATAAATGTGCCTTTAATGCCGAGAGGTTGGGCTAAGCCAGGAGGCATAGAGTAAATGGGAAAGAACTTGGCCCTAACCCTTTTACCCATTTATTTCCTCTAGTGGCTCAGCCCTGCTTCCCAAAGCACCTGGTATTGCTTAACAAAAACCCCACAGATGCTTCTGACAGGTTTGCGCATTATTTTGGTCACAGTGTATTTCCTGTGCCCACAGACTCACACTTGTGTGTGAGGCATCTGATATGGCAAGTTAAAGAGTTCTAGGCTCCATTCTTTAAGAGTCAGAGATATCTCTTCCTGTTTTCAAATAGGAAGCAGCGTGGTATAGTGGGAATACCACCGGATTAACAGATTTAGGATCTAGTCCAGGCAACGCTACTAGCTAGGTGTGAGACCTTCTCACTGAACCACTCTCGGCCTCAGATTCTTCATCTTAAAATGAAGATCTTGAACTAGATGAGTGCTAAGGCCGAGATTTTAACATGGGTCCATGGATAGGTTATGGAAAGGAGGTCCTTAAACTAGGAAAAACATTTCCCCCAAAACTGTTATTTCCTTTGTAATTTTGTCATATATGCATAACATATATTTTATATATTATTATATTTTGAAGTTTTTTCATAAATGCTGTTTATTTTCAATATGAACTATATTCTTTTCTCTTTAATTGAGTATGCATTTTATTAAAGAATGTAAATAATATATATAATACATGTAAAAGTGTTACTCTGCAAAGGGGTCCATGGGCTTCACCAGACTACAGAGAGTCCATGACACACAAAAAATAAAGAATCTCATTTTATAGCTATGTGGTCCTTTCATTCTCTGATGAAATCTACTGCTCTTCCTAGATCATTAAGACAACCTCAAATGCTTCATGTAGGCCATTTTGAAGGTGCTTTTATGATTACCGAATGAATGAATGTGGATCAAATATTTATAGAGCACCTATTGTGGGCAGAGCATCCTGCTGGGTGTCAGGGGAGATATCAAATTTAGAAAAGACATGCTGTCTGCCTTCATGGAGTTTGCATTCTAGTAGGTAATGGTTACTTAAGTTTGTATGATATTAAGCTTTACAAAGGATTTTATTTGTAGGTCCCTTCAGAAGTAAGTTATTATAACTAATGCTATCTTGGCAAAGCACCTGCACATAGTAGGTGCTCATTAAGTATTATATGAATTAGAGCAATGGTTCTTAAACTTTTTGGTCTCAATGCCCCTTTATACTTTTGAAAATTATTGAAGATCCCCCAAAAAGAGCTTTTTTGTGGGTTATAGCTCCTGATAATTTATTGTATTAAGAACAAAAATATCTTAGTGTCATTATGAAAAGTTTTGATCTGGAGGTCCCCAAGACCCTTTGAGGAGATAGATAAGGCCCAAACTATTTTTATTATAATAACAAGATGTTTTAACTCTTAAAATGCTTTTAATTTCTAAAACCAGATAACACAGATATTCTCTGACAAATATAACTCCCATGGTGGCACTGTCCTGGAAATAATTCTTAATTCCCTTTGCATGTGTATTGTTTAAAAATCCTCAGATGCTGTAACCGATCTTGCCTCTCATCCCGGTTACTATGGGAATCTGGTAGAGGAGTCAATGGGCAAATGTTGCCTAGTAACCGAGGAGATAGAGCGGGATTTGCACCGCTCTCTCCCAGAGCACCCAGCCTTCCAGAACGAAACGGGAATCGCCGCCTTGAGGAGGGTACTGACCGCCTACGCTCACCGGAACCCCAAGATTGGATACTGCCAGGTAGAGTCATGATAAGAGAGAGGATAAAGCAAACCCTCATGTGTTCGTTCTCCAGGGAAAATCATCTTTTCTTTGTCCCAGTCCTTGAAATGTATAAAATGAAGAGAGATTGGGAAGATGAAGCGTCATGAGTGGCTAACTTACTCTCTGACCCCAGCCGAGTTCATGCCCTCCTCCTCTGCCTCAACTTTACTGCCCATAAAATGGGGCTGGCAATTCTCGCATGGAATTCTATACCTGACAGCATGTATAGTAGTTGGATATGTGTTGAGAAGTAAGTAAATTGTGCAGGGAGACAGTGGTTGTAAGGAGAAGCACATGGACAATCATGAATATTCAGGATTTCATGAATGAGCTGCATGAAAACCGAGCAGCAAAAACAACTCCAGGTTGTAGACAAGTTAGTGGAGCTCAAAAATTGAAAGTGTTTAAACTTCCTTTCTAAGAAATAAGTAACATTAGGAGGAATTAAAATCTGGACAAGGCTGTGCACCGCCACTGGACAGTTTGGATCAAACTGCAGTGGCCCTTGGATTTTAAGCTGTCTGCACAATAAATGGGGATCTCTGTAGCCAGGCCTGACTTATGGTGATCTGCCCTAATCCGATGCAACAGCTTGGTGTGTCTATTTTATATGCATCTACTTGGCTAGTTTCTTTTGGCATGTTCTAACCCCTGTGACTTAATATGTCACCAGTGACACCATTTAATAAGCATTCATAAGGCACTTTGCCCATGTGCCTAGAACAGTGTACTGGCCTTGCTTATGCTCTTTTACTTTTCCCTTGTCTCCTCATGCAGTGTCTCTTTCATACTATGCTTTGATCTGCTCAGAAATTTTCTTTGGCTCTCAGTTTGTGTGAATCAAAAAATTTAAATTCCTCTTGGCATGCAGGGCCTTTTGAGGTATAGGTATATTTATATCTAAACCTTTCAATCACTTTCTACCTTAAACGAAGCTTATTATTTCCCATTGGAGGCCACTAGATGGCCCGTGGACAAAGCATGGGGCCTGAAGTCAGGCCTGATTGTAGAAAATCAGGTCTCCCCATTTGACCCTGAGCAAGCCATTTATCCCCTGTCTGCCAAGGTCTCCTTATCTATAAAGTGAAAATCAAATGAGAGACTATAATGTAAAGTGCTTTGCACAGCTCCTTGCATAGAGCAGGTGTTTAATCAATGATGATGACTTAGCACATACTGGAAACTTAATAAATACACGGCCCTCCAATAGTTCCCCATCACCATCATACCTTTGCCAGTGCCATTCCTTGTGTCTGGAGTAGCTTCTTTCCTCCTTGTCTGGATTCCTAACGTCCTCTGAAATCTAGTCTAAGTGCTGCCCTTTCCTCCAAGGTCCATGACTTTGTTTTGCAACTCTGTGACCAACTTAAAGTGTCATATTGTACATTATATTTCTGCATTCATGTCTTGTATTCCCATGCCCGATTGTCACTCTACAAGGGCTCACTGTCTGCCTCATCCGCTGCCCTGTCTATGGCAGCTACGATACGTTTCATGAATGAATATGCTAAAACGAGTGGTCGGTAACCTCTTCCTTCTCTTTGAACTCTGTGCAGTCAATGAACATCCTGACGTCTGTGTTACTCCTGTATGCCAAAGAGGAAGAAGCCTTTTGGCTGCTGGTTGCTGTGTGTGAGCGGATGTTACCAGATTACTTCAATCATCGAGTAATAGGTAAATAAATGGCTTCATTTTCTACTGTACCTGAGAATCAATACTGTGTTGGTGTAAAGTCAGCAGATCCAGAATAGCTAAAAAGTTTGATCAATTAGTTCAGAACTATCAAATGAATACACCTGCAAAACTCCCTGTAGGGCTAGAAAATGATGATAGTGTAATTGGGGAATGTTTAGAAAAATCAATAAAAATATAGTATTACATAGATAATCCTAATTTATGGTTTTCTAAGTTAGTATGCAACCTGCAGTGATCCATTTTTTTTCTTAGTTTAAAGACTGTGATTTAGATGATTAAGTATCTTTCTATTTCTGCTAGGGCAGCTAGATGGCACAGTGGATAGAGTGCTGGGCCTGGAGTTAGGAAGACTTCTTTTCTTAAAATCAAATGTGATCTTGGACATTTCCTAGCTGTGTGACCCTGGGCAACTCATTTAACCCAGTTTGCTTCAGTTTCTTCATCTGCAAAATGGGCTGGTGAAGGAAATAGCAAACCAATCCAACCAATACTTTTGCCAAGTATAATTGCCAAAATTGTAAGGATAATTTTAGTGTTTTGACTTAAAATCTAAGTAAGTGATCACCATGGGAAATTCCCAAATATGAAAAATACCCAAGTCAGCTGGGATTTATGGAGATTTTAATTAATAAAGAAGGAATTAAGGGAAGGAGAGAGAGGAAGAGAGAGAGAGAGAGAGAGAGAGAGAGATAGATAGATAGATAGAGAGAGAGAGAGAGAGAGAGAGAGAGAGAGAGAGAGAGAGAGAGAGAGAGAGAGAGAGAATGAATTAATTAATTTTAACTGCTCTGGCTCAGGCTGAGCCAAGCAGTAGTTAAAGGCCTAGGCCAAAGTGGCCTCCCTGAGCCTAAGGGAGAGCGAGTCAGTCTTTATCAAATTCACCATAATACCGTCTCCAAGCTGGGTTCTTCCACTCCGAACTGAAATTAGCCTCAACTGTTTTACCCTTCCTTTTAAAGAAAAATTTCTCTTATGTCACCTCCCCTAAACTTTCACATCCACCAATCACAGTAGAAGCTTTTTTCCAGGACTGCCCATTCTTAGTTCTCATCTTCTTTGGTTCTCACCTTCTCTGGTTAGATTATATCTTCTGAGTACTTCACACCTCTTTGTTAAGCTTGCTTTTGTAAGTTACTTGACCTTTTTGTGATTAATTTAACCTTTACAGGTACTTAACATCTTTTTGTATTAGATCTAAAAATAGACCTATCTTAAGGTTCTAGCTTTACTATAAGGTATGAGTTAGGGACTTTCATTGTTCAATCAGGAGTTTACAACTTTGTCTTCCCCTAAGGCACTGTATGAGTAGGGTGGAGTAATTTCCAAGTTCCCAATACATTCCTGATTCTTGTTAGACCAAGTATCTCCATTGTTACAATAAGGGAATAGCTAGACCAAATCTTCTAAGGTACAGTCTGAGTAGTTTTTAAGATTCACACAAGAAAACCTCAAATGGGGTCACAAATAGTAAGATGTGACTGAAAATGACTTAACAGTTGTAGGGCCTGCCAAAAATTAGAGGACATGCTTCTTGATGTGTTCTATTTGCAATAGTAATCCCTATATACATACAAGTTAAAAAGTTTTCATTTTTAAAATGAAGGAAAATTTACCTTCTCTTATTGTTAAATAAACAAATTCCTGCATTAGCTCTAATTTATAAAGAGAAAGAAAGAAAGAAAGGAAGAAAGAGAAAGAAAGAAAGAAAGAAAGAAAGAAAGAAAGAAAGAAAGAAAGAAAGAAAGAAAGAAAGAAAGAAAGAAAGAAAGAAAGAAAGAAAGAAAGAAAGAAAGAAAGAAAGAAAGAAAGAAAGAAAGAAAGGCAGGCTTCGATCTGTACTCTAATTTTTTTTATCTCCTCTGTCAGGAAAGGAGAAGGGTGGCATGTTTCATCATGAATCTTCTAGAATTGTGGTTGGACACTGCATTGATCAGAGCTCTTAAGTCTTTCAAAGTTGTTTCTCTTTCCAAGGTTAAACTTCCCTTCTGGTTCTGCTTTCTACAGTTTTTTTTTTTTAAAGCAACTCAATTTAAGAGATACAGATCAAAAATCTTGATTGAATGTTGACTGTAGACAAAGTAGATATTTCACACTAGAGGCTAAATTTTCATTTAGTCTTTAATTCTATCTGGTTGAGTATTTTTTGTTGATCAAAATAATATAATTGGCAGCTCTTCATTTTTCTCACACTGAGGTGAGGTTGCAGCTGCAGATATGAAGAAGGTAGGCAGGCAGGATAGATGATGATGATAATTATGCAAACAAAAACTCTAAAGTATTCATAGCAGCTCTGTCTGTGGTAGCAAAGAACTGGAAATTGAGGGGATGTCCATCAGCTGGGGAATGGTTGAACAAATTGTGGTATATGACTGTCATGGAATACTACTACACCATAAGGAATGACAAGCAAATTAATTTTTAAAAACCTTGGAAGGAGATACCTGCAATTATGAAAAGCAAAATGAGTAGAACCAAGATGTATATACATCTAGAGAATTAATATTTGAAGAATTATCTGTAAGTGTTCACCTCCAGGAAGGGAACTGATAAAAAGAAACATGAACAATATAGTTATGTATATGGTTTCTTATGAACTGATGCTTTTTCTGGTGTGGGGAGATGAGGGAGGTAAATACTTGGGAATTCTTATGTAAATAACAACAAATAAAATTTAAAAATAAAATAAAACCCTGAAAGGTACATGAACTCAGATCTGACACAAAAGCATTCTTTGTCCTAGAGGACAGATAATGAAACAACCCACTTCCTTCCTTGGTACAGAGGTGGGGGGGCCATAAGTACGAAGTATTATATATGGCGCCATATCTAGCGGCTACCTCAAGTTTCCTCTTTTTTTTTTTTGTCGAGAAATGAAATTTGTAGTGGGTAGAATTAGTTTAGTTTAAAAAATTGCTTAATTATTGATTGAATAATTGATCTTCCCTGATGGGAGAAATATTTTGTTTACTTAGGGGATTTCAGGACATTTGGGAGATTGGTGTTCTTTCTGGATAATTGGGGTGAACAAAAAGGAGGATGTGGGGAATTCAGGAATGCAAAGCTATTAGCTATATAGTGGAAACCAGGAGTTGGTTTATGACTGGAGATGTGGTCTGGGCAGGCGGGGAACTTCTAACCTCTTCACAGGGACTTACCAGCCTTGGTAATTAATTTTGTGGCAGTAGAACCAGATGAAGAAAAATGGCCCTCGCGACTTCTCTCTTATGAAAGGCAAGTTGGTTCAGTGGATAGAAGACTGGGCCTATGCTTAGGAAGACCCGGGTTCAAAGTGGTTTCAGACATTTTCAAGCTGTGATACTGGGCTGACCATTCACATAACCTCTGTTTGCTCGACTGTAGAATGGAGATAACAATAGCACATACCTCACAGAGATGTTGTGAGTTATTTGTAAAGCACTTAGAGTGATATCTGGCAAGTATAGGCACTCTATAAATGCTTATTCCCTCCCTTTTCTTATGATTCTGACTGCTGTTTGTTTCAGGGGCTCAAGTAGACCAGTCAGTCTTTGAGGAACTCATAAGAGAGAGACTTCCAGAACTGGCTGAACACATGAAGGATCTATCCACTCTGGCTTCCATTTCCCTCTCCTGGTTCCTGACCCTGTTCCTCAGCATAATGCCCCTAGAAAGTGCCGTGAACGTTGTGGACTGTTTCTTCTATGATGGGATCAAAGCCATCTTCCAGCTGGGGTTAGCAGTACTAGAAGCAAATGCAATGGAGCTGTGCGGCAGTAAAGACGATGGCCAAGCCTTGATGATCCTTAGCAGGTTGGTGACCTTCCCTGTCAGACCATGAGTTTGAGAGTTGGCCCGAACACAGACTGTCACAGGGAGAAAGTTCCATTACATCTGTCATGTTGGAAAGCTGTTTGAGGAGATGCTAAAGGTATGCTGTTGGGGGGCAGCTAGTGGCTCAGTGGATTGAGAGCCAGGCCTAGAGACAGGAGGTCCTGGACTCAAATCTGGCCTCAGACACTTCCTAGCTGTGTGACCCTGGGCAAGTCACTTAACCCATTCATTGCCATTCAATACTGATTCTAAGACAGAAGTGAAGAGTTAAAAAAAAATAAAATAAAGGTATGCTGGTAGCATCCTAACCAATAAGGGGGAGGGCAGCTACCTGATTTCACCCTGCCACTGCCTTCTTTCAGCATTAGTTTATGTGGAACACTACTCTCACTCTTCGACTTCTACAAGTCTAAAGATGGGAGTTTCCCCTTCCTTGGACACATCCCTTACATTGTGAAGGGCTTTATAAGGCTAAGGGTCTTAGCCACTTTCTGAAATAATGTTCAAGTGCATAGTTCTATACTGACTTCTCTAGCCCTCAACCTTGATCCAAAAGCCTTTTAGAATAGTGGATAGAGCACCAGGCCTGGAGTCAGGAGGACCCGAGTTCATATGTGGCCTCAGACATTTCCTAGCTGTGGTACCCTGGCCACTCTTCTTAAAATTGATGACAGATAGAAGGCAAGTGTTTAAAAAACAACAACAAACCTACACACCATATTTTAGAACCATGTGAAGCAAAGGAGAAAAAAAAGGCCTAACATCTGAACTCAAGTTCTAGGCGTACTGTTTCTGTACAGGAGGCAATGTGGTAGTTATGATTTGGTTGCTAGACTTCAGAATCCAAACAGCAAGGTTTTAGTCTTGACGTGGACAAATCATTTGACCACACGGTATCTGTTTCTTTTTCTGTAAAATGGGAGTTGAAGTGCCCATCCCTGGCTATTCCAGTTATTAGTGAAGATCAAATGAGATCCGTGTGAAAGCACTTTACATTTAACTGTTGGGTTTTTTCTTACACAGGTGAGCTTACTGGTGTGAGCAGAAAATACATTTCATTACTAATATTCTATTGTTAACATATGAATAATAATGAAAAGAATTACTATCCTAGATAGCAGATCTTTCACACAATCCATGTCTCATTTAGGCTTGAGAGAATTCACTGAGATTATTAGACTTTATTGGATTAGAATCACAAAATAGTTTAATATTTTTTGTGATTCAGTAAAAGGCCTTTTCTTTAAAAAAAATTGATGTAAGCTTCCACTCAGAATTAGTCAGCTGCATTTCTGATTTCAAATGAAAAAATTTCCCTGCAGGTTTGCTTTTTAAGTAGTCTTAGTATCTTTTAAAATCTGTAAAATGCTTTCTCTCTTTGCAAGTTGAAAGCTATCTTTTTTGTTTCAATCATTAAGTATGTAATAATGATGTATTGCTATTTTTAATAGGATTTATTTCATCACCAAAAAATTGTAACTTTGCCACTAGAACTAAGCATTATAAAAAGCAAGAAGTTGCTATCAGGATGTGTGGAGCATGTCTTTGAGTGGTTTGATGGTTCTGTTTAGGTTCCTGGATCATGTTAAGAATGAAGAAAGCCCTGGACTACCAGTTGGAAATCACCATACCTTTTTCTCTGATGATCAGGAACCTTTCCCTGTGACAGAGATAGCCGACCTAATTCGGGACTCCTATGAGGTAAGCAGGATCACCTGTCTAGTCTACCCTGGATTTTTTTTTAAAAGAAGAATGGATTTTGCACTTAAAATTCACTGAAGACAGTTTGCATTTGCTCTTCTATATTTGAAGATATTTTTCAAATTCATGTCTTGCTGCAGAAATTCGGAGACCAGTCGGTGGAACTGATTGAACATATGCGTTGCAAACACAGGATCCGAGTTCTCCAAGGTCATGAGGATACAACAAAACAGAATGTTGTAAGTGAAGTGCTTCCCAGTATGGAGCTGGACATAGGACAGGAATCAGAATTATGGTGACATTCCACAGTTACTTTCTAGAAATACTGGATCACTCTGCAATGTCACCACCATGTAGGAGTGATTTTGATGAAGGGAAGTTTGCATTGCAACCTTTTATGCATTAGTGAGCCCAATTCTTCAGACTTTCCAAGTGACCAACAATTACACGGTCTTCTCTATATACCAAAGCAGATATTCACTCCATACTGTTTTTTCCTCTCTGTAAGCTCCGGGTTGTTATTCCAGAAGTATCAATTCTCCCAGAAGATTTAGAGGAACTCTATGACTTATTCAAGGTATGAACATTGAGTTATAAAGTAAAATTTAAATTGTTTCATAATTATATGACAAACTGTTGCCAGAAGTCTTCCTGGTCCTTTTGCTATTTCCATTTAGTTTTTTGTGACATATACCGATAACCTAATTATGGAGTACTCTAAACTTGGGGACTGTAGGAAGAGGTAGGATTTTAACTGGGACTATAGGTTCAGTGACAACTCACCTAGGGAACCTCCATCCTTCTCCCCACCCAGACTGGGAGACCAGAGCTGCAGTCAGTAATAATAAAAGGCTTCTGATTTGACAAAATAGATGTAATAAAGTTTATGTGATAAATACTTCATTCACATTTTGGCAGCTCTAATTTTAAGCAGAATTTTAACAGGTTTGGTTGTCTGGATTTCTAACACATGGGTGAAATGCAGTATATTAATTAGGAAAAGGGTGGCATAGAAAGGATAGCAGGAAATGACCTCTGACAGACCACTGGGAGGGAATCCATGAAAAAGAGACATAAAAATGAAAAAACTCACAGCGTCTGACATCATTTAATGTAGAGGTAAACAGCCTGGCCTACCTTGACAGGTGTTGGGGCCTATGGCTCAGCAGAGTAGAATCATCAATGGTTATGACTTTGACAGATCTGACTGTGTTCAATATATTCTTCAAGTACATTTTAGGAAGATTTCTAGCAAAGATTTTTACTTTTAAAGCCTTTTTTTGTTTTGTTTTATTTTTTTCACCCAAACATTAATAGGAACATTCACTTTGGAGTACTCCATTTCACACCAATGAATTGTGCTCCACTGAATTTTGTATCCGGAAAGCAGCTATTTCTTAGGGAATAATAATAAATAAGTCAGAAAAGGTTTTCAAGGGAAAGAGGCACAGAAATGGGACTTGTCCATGATCTTACTGGTACTAAGAATTAGGTAGGTTGTAGTAAAGATAGTAGCCCTTGTGCAAATTGCTTTGAGGAAACATGTTTTTGTATAGAAGTTGTACAGTTCTGTTGCCCAATAATAGCTCCCATTCATGATGACTAGCACTTTTAAGGTTTACAAAATGTTTTATGAATATTATAACGTTTTATACTTTTAATGACACTGTGAATGAAGTACTATTATGACCGACTCCCCCCCAACCCCCCATTTTAAAGATGAGGAAATGGATGCACTTAAGTGACCTGCCCAGAGGCCATATTTGCACTCAGGTCTTCCTGACTCCAGGTCAGCTACTCTCTATTCATCACCTAGGTGATTCTATATATTTTTGTACTCCTCTTCATAACCCTGTAGAAAGTTTTAATGTTACCAGTCAGATAGTAGCTATTTATTAAGAACCTCCTCTGTGCCAGGAACTTAAGTGGTGGGGATACAAAGTAATGTAAAAGATAGTCCCAGCTTTTAGCTCAGTCTAATAAGGAAGACAATGTGTAAACAATGTACACAAAAAGATATAGATATGATAAATCTGAAATTATCAGTGGAGAATGCACCAAATTTGGAGGGTCTGTTAAAGCTTCCTGTAAAAGTCAGGAGGCTGAGATGTGGAAAGTGCATTCCAGGCAAGAGCAATAAGGGGACCCTGTGTCCCTGCTGCCAATGTACATGGGGGGGCAGGGTAACGAGATGTAAGATGACTAGAAGAGAGGGCTGTTGTGAAAAGCTTTGAACGTCAGACTTGTATATACTTCATCCTGGAGGTGACAGGGAAAGAATAGCTAAGGCTACCCCCTACCTCGGCTGTGAGCCTGGCTAAGTAAAAAGATGCTTAAGAGGGAAGTGTGGAAATGGGGAGGGTTTAGAGGAAAGATGAATTCTGTTTGGGGCATGTTGAGTTTAAGGTGTTTATAGGACATCTAGTTCAAGATACTCAATGGGCAATTGGAGATGCAAGACTGGAAGAAGGCAAAGGAAAGGGCTAGATAAGAAAACTTGATATCCAACATAGACCTAATTGGATCCATGGCTGCTGCTGAGATAACCCAAGAAAATAGCAGAGAGAGAGAAGAAAAAAGAGGGCTCAGGGTCAGGAGGCCCAGAGGATATATCCATATTAGCAGGCATGACTTGAAGATGGAGCAAGACTAGAGTGGCCAGATAGGAGAAACAGAACATGTAACAAATGTCACAAATACCAAGAGAGAAGAAGAGAGGCTGAACAAGTGTCAGAGACCGTTTAGGGGGTTCATAGGAATGAGAAAAAAGGCCATCAGACTGGCTTAAGAAGGGTTTAGTAACTTACATGTTTTAATTGAATGATGAGCTCAAAAGCCAGACTAGTTAAGGTGAGAGGGAATGAAGTGGAGGCCTTTGCAGGCCTTCCCAAGTTTATCCACAAGAGGGAGGGATATGATACAATAGTTGGGTGGGAGGAATCAAGTGGAGTTTTTAAAGATGGGGCGAGAACACTGGCATTTGTAGGTAGTGGAGATTAAAGAGTAGGGATAACGGGAGTGTGGAAGATTGGAGGGAATGTGGTCAACTGTGCTTGTAGAGGAGTATGCCTTGGCAAGAAGGGCACCCACCTCTGCAGGGGAGACAGGAGTAATTAGGTAAGCTTTTATTATGTTAGGCACTTCGCCATAAGGTAACGGTGATGGTGGCAGAAGGCATGGGCGACATAAGATGAGGAGGGGGAAGAGGAAGCAGCTCTTGACAAATGGGCTCAAATTTTTTAGTAAAGGAAGCTCATCACCTGAGAATCAGGAGGTTTGAAGGATAGAAAAATTTGGAAAAACCACTGTAGTGTAGGGAGTCAAGGAAGCATAAATGGGTTGCTTTATAGCATTGAGGGCCCAGGTGAGGTAATGTAACAAATTCATAGTAGATCTGATCGGTTTTGTGATTTCCTCTTGCAGCAGCTTGTGTATATAGCATAGATGGTGGGAATGATCCAAGAATGAGGCTTGGCAAGGCAAGAATAGTTGTAAGATGACAGGCCAAGGGACCCAAAGGGGGAGGGTACTGTAGAGTAGAACTGGTTCACAAAAAGTGTAGCTAATGTAGGGGTGATGGAGGAGTTAAGGTATTGAAGGTCATGGTGTGGGCAAAGTGTCCAGCATGTGGCATTGTGAAGAGGTGGATAACAGATTATGGTCATAGAAGTTATACATTTGTGAGGGAAGGCAAGATGGGAAGAATGACGGACTACCTTTGTGCATGGCTATGGGAGAATGCAGTAAAATAGGAGACATATGCAAGTTGAATAACTGGGAGGTTAGGATGTTTGTAGGAGTATCAGTACGTATGTTGAAGCCTCTTGATGTCTGTTAAAGAGTACCCAAACCTGATTTCAAATGTTTTTCTCAATATGCAAGTCACTTCTTTGAGCTGTTAAGTGGCACAGCAGGATTGGCCTTCAAGTCTTTTGAATTCAGGTGCCATGAGATTTCCAAGATGCCACCCTTCTGTGAACTTATCTCCTCCCCCCAAAATAAAATTGGGCAAGCTGTGAATGATTCACCTGGCCCTTGGCTCCTAGAGACTTCTGCTCTTGTGACTCATCTTTATAGTTAACTTTTTTTTTTTTTGAAGAGAGAACATATGATAAGCTGTTACTGGGAACAGACAAGTCCTGCATTTCAGCACCACGATCCCAACAGACCATATGCTGAACAGTATCTAATAGATGCACAACAGTTCACTAATCTTTACAAGCTCGTCTCTCCATGGACATGTGGTGCCCACACTGAGATCCTGGCTGAAAGAACCTTTCGCCTCCTGGATGAAAACATGGATCACCTTATTGCATTCAAAGGATTTGCTATCTGCTTAGGTAATCCTACATTATTAGTCTTTGCAGAAATTACTTGTGAAAACCAAACGGAAAATATGGTTGGAGTGATATCACCTTTCTATTCACTTGGCTAGTTCAAAGACAGCTTTTAAAGTAGAAGCTTCATTATTGAAGACTACAGCAGGGTGAGGTAAAGGGAACACCCAGATTTTAGAGCTCATGTGTACTGATGAGCTTGTTTCTAATTAAATACTGTTTTCATTTGTTAAGAGGTTTCAATCTAGCCCTTTTGCCTAAAAGATCAGACAGGAGAAGGCCGAGAATTATCTTGCAAAGATTTGTTCAACTAAAATCAATGTAAACTTTTAAAAAAGAAAAACGAGTGAACTATTTTTCTCTCTATGATGGGAATATTGTATAACACATTTTCTACTTCTCTTTGCAGATGTTATGTATAATGGAGAAATGAATGAAAAAATAAAACTTCTTTATAGGCTTCATCTCCCTCCTGGTAAGATATAGTGAGCAGAAAACCTGTCTTTAATCTGCCCAGATATAGGCATTTCACATTATTGTAAATCTGAAAGATGGAGTAACATATTACAAATTTGAATTGTGCTTCTTTCAAAGTCTTGGGGTAGGGGGAGATTTTTTTAAAGGCACATTTTCCTAATTTTATAAAGCCTACTATGATCAAATGGGGTCTTTGGGGCTAAGCCTGCTGATATCTTGCTTTTCTGCCCCAAGCTGGCCTATATTTATAACAAAGTTCCTCTTTAGGTTTTAACCAAACTTCAGAAAAAAATTTTGCAAAGGACTTTACAGACTTCTCTTTTGAAATCACAATCCTTATATGCTGTGTTATCAATGTTAACCTTATTTTACAGGAAATTTAAAGCCACAGGCAGGTTGTGACTGGCCATAGGTCATATAGCAAACTAGGTCAGCTGTAGCTCTGGTTTACTTTTCCTTATTCTCTAGGTGTCATAAAACACCATCCATAAAACTTTTAGGACAAAAGTATATTTTCATTCCCTTGGGGCAGAAGTACTTAAGCTGGGGTCCAGGATCTTGTTCTCAAAATGTTTTGATAATCATTTTAATATAACTGGTTTCATTTGTAATTGTTGTTTCTCTGCATTTAAAGGCAATATTTTAGAAGTCCATAACACAAAGTTGAGAACTCCTTTGGAAACTGTAGTTTTTCCTAAAACTTGGTAGTAGTAAAGGAAATGGCTTAGTATCTTTTAGAAGAGTGCTGAAACTGGATCAGTTAAAATTAAAACTGCTACTTACTACTTTAAAACAAGTCATTGATGCTCTACTCTCTGCCTTCATTTCTCCATCTAAAATAGGGCTAAGACTAGGTAAACTCTCAGGGCCCTTTCCAAATTTAGACCTAAGATCTATGATATATTTGGCAATATACATTTACAAACAGCTGATTAGAAAAACACATTGCTGGGCATCTAAAAATAGCACAGTGGCCAGATCTAGATATGCAAGATATCTAAGATTTAGGCCTAGATATGTAAGGATCCAGGTTTGACTCTGGTCTCAAAAACTAGCTGTGTGATCCTGGGCAAGTTACTTAACTCCAATTGCATAGCCCTGACCATTTTCTGTATTAGAACCAATATTCCGTATGAGTCTTAGGACAGAAGGTGATGGCTAAAACAATGGTAATTCAGGCTTCAGTGCCACCTTGTGGAGATGTGACCACTTAATCAGACTGAGGTAAATTGCCAAACCTTAGAGATTGTAAATATTGACCTAAAAAATTGAGTAATGTGGATTTTAAGATGCTATTTTTTCCAGATTACATGAATCAAAACTACCCTAGATGTCCCATCATTAAATTGCAATAAAAACACAAATGTCTTTTAAAGAAAATTGAATGAGAATTTAAATGTTCAATTTTTTTCTTTTGTAGCTCTCACTGAAAATGACAAAGATAGTCAATCACCATTAAAGAACCCACTGCTGTCAACTTCAAGACCTCTGGTCTTTGGGAAGTCAAATGGCATGTATTGGTTTTAATCTTTAAGTTTTCTGTTTTGGTATGACATATATTGGAATTGCATTCTATGCCCTGACCTGACCTACTTATTGCCACTTTTGCAAAACCTCCTGGAGGTAAAAAGATTCCCAGTCAGGCAGTACTGAATAATGGCTGCCTTCTCCCTACTATCATGCCATCTCTCCTCACCCCCCCACAAAATACAAAGCTTGTCATCCCAGGTCCTTGTTCTCTATAACTATGTGGGAAGGGGAGAAAAATGAAAAGCTGTTAGTCATAGCAGTATCTCTTATCTAGAAGTGTAGTCAGAGGTCCTCAAGTTCCAAATTGCATTGAAGTCATTAACAATTGCATCCTGTTCCTCCCTTCTCCCTCTGGGATTCCCCCAGACCCATCTTAAGTGATTAGTATATACGTGGGAATCCCATGAACATTAGAAAGTCTTTGGAATAAAACTGAAAAAGTTATGGTTGCCCCATATTCTTAGCCATTAATTTCTTTCTCTCTGCTTTTATGGCTTTGGTTTTATCACTGTTTTTCCTCTGTCCCAAGGTGATACTATTGATTATCAAAAGCAGCTGAAACAAATGCTTAAGGATTTAGCCAAAGAAAAAGACAAAACTGAAAAAGAATTGCCGAAAATGAGCCAGGTAATTATTCATGCATACAAACAAAAACTCTTAAATTTAGCTGTACATTTAGTCCCACATATGGCACATTGCCTCAGTTCTGATAATCCAGTCAAGGCCAGTAAAGTGCTAGAAGTCTTTCTAGCTTAGTAGGAGGACATGGCCCGGACTGTTCTGCTGGCCTAGGTTTCAAGAGCTCGGGACCACTTTCAGGACACAATTGAATACAGCGAAAGGACAATTACAACTTCATCTTAAGTAACCGCTACTGAAGTTACTACATCTTGTGGCCTAGTACAAGTCGCTGGGACAGTTTAAGGCAATGTCAGTAAGGTAAACCTCTTCCAAAAGGTCCTACAATGTTGGGAAAGGCCTCAAGTTAATTTTTGAAGGATTCAATAGGCCTTCCAAAATTCAAAACATTAAGTGACTGCTCAGTGTTGGACAGTCTTGAATCTACACTCAGATTTCTTGTGACTTTCAAACCTGGCAATCTTGTTTTATGTGAATTCCATGGCCCCATGCAATCATATATATAATCCTCAATTTTAATTTGCCATTTGATTTTTTATTCCTTTTAGAAACATAAATAGCCACTATTAAGATTCTTTACTGGAAAATGAATACTAATGATGTTTTTTTTTCCCCAGAGAGAATTTATCCAGTTCTGCAAAACTCTTTATAGTATGTTTCATGAAGATCCAGAGGAAAATGACCTCTATCAAGCTATCGCCACAGTAACTACTTTGTTACTGCAAATAGGAGAAGTGGGGCAGAGGAGCAGCAGTTCAGGAAGCTGCTCAGATGAGTATATGGAGGATATACAAACAGAAGGGTCTGCTTCCACCTCTGACCAGGACTCAGTTTTTACTGATGTGGGGAAGATGCCTCAGAGATATTCCCAAGCTTTAACTATGACTGAAGGGGATTGGACGGTTTCCCTTGAACATATTTTAGCATCACTTTTAACGGAACAGTCACTAGTAAACTTCTTTGAAAAGCCACTAGACATAAAATCTAAACTTGAAAATGCCAAGATCAATCAGTATAGTCTCAAAACCAATGAAATGAGCCGCCAGTCTGAGTAAAGGCCAGTAGCACAATTCACCATTCTGCTGAGTACACTGGAAGATGCGATACCAAAGCACATGTTGGCAAACAAGGCTGCTTCTGAGTTGCTTAGTGCGTTCTTTATAATAGTGAGCACTGTCTAAATGTCAGCTGAGTTAAGTTTTACAAACTTGAGGGGCTATGGAGAAGAATCTTGACAGACAGCAACCAAATGACGGGAGGCAAGGAACTATTAAATTTTACTTAAAGGACTTGGACAGAAGCCATTACTTTCTTCACCAAATCTCAAACCAATTCTAGCTAAAGACCCTGAAGACAAAACAAAGCAGGCCATGCCCGATTTGTCTCCCAATGTTTAAACTACAGTTTCGTTTCAGTTTACTGATGGTCATTACCTCCTAAACAGATTTTTTAAAAAGACCCCCCCCCATGAATGTAAAAAATTTTACTCAATGAGATTTGGGGTGTTTTGGGATGGGGACTAATTCAAGTCCAGGTTTAAGAGCTACTGTTTGCAAATGGCTTCTTTTTTTCTTTTGCACTAATCCTGAAAAAAACCTGTTTCAATGCTGGTAATTGAAACTGTTTTAATATTTTTGGTTGTATTCAATTTGTATGTCTTACCAAAAAAAGTGTACAAACCATGCTTTTGATGTTGTTGGTCCCCAAAAGCGGTTTTTAATAATATTCTTTTATATTGACTTGCTGGTTTTCTTTTAAGTTACTTGAACATTATTCATAGTCAAGCCTTTAAACACTCACACAAACCTAAAATTTGGGAACTCAAAAGACCTTGGCTAAAACTTGGGCCAGCTTACTTGGCCAAATAAGTCTTATATTTGGAAAAAAACCTCATTTAGGGCATACTTTAAATACACTATTTCACCTCTATATCAGGAGCATAAAGAAACTATCATTCTGATACAATGGAATTTTACATAGTTTTATGACTCGCAAGAGAAATTATCACCTCCTAGAATAACAGACCTCAAGCTGTATCTTCAGGTGTGAGGAAACGAGAAAACAGTCGTCCCAATTACATGACGAGAGATTATTAACACTAGTTGTTTCTGGATTTTACAAGTCATAAAACAACTGCAGATGTTCGCTACAACCAGATGCACAACTCATTAACTATCCTTCATCAAAACACACACGAATCCCAGCAACCAACATCCTCTGGTCCCTTCTCCATTCACTGCAGTCATGCTCTGCTGTGGCCAAGCAACAGCTTCTACTCAAGTAAAATGTGTATACAGAGTGATGACAAAGTCTTGGTGCAGCTTCTAAAATATAGTGGGTAAACATAGATCTCAGCCCCTCTGGCTTCCCCATACTGGGGATTCAGCCTAGAGGAAGAGAAATGATTTCAAGTTACTGCTCCTAACAAGCTATTAGAAATTTTAAAAGATTATTTACCTGTGGTACCCAAATAGTCACAAATGAGTAACTTACAGTCAAAACAGGCTAGTAGCTGATATTTTAAAACTTTATTTATATGAAGTTCAATTTAGTTTTCATCCACATTGACTGTCTGTAAGCCTGCAAAGCAACAGAAAATACCTTAGTGAATTTCAATATTGATATAGGGGCTTTTCAAAATCAGGTATACACTAAAAAATGTTCAGAATAAAAGACAATTGTCTTTCGAAGTAGAATTCCCAAGAACTGTATAACTTACTTTTGAAAGTAGTGACAGGCACATAAGTAACCAAAGTATACAGCTTGTTTGGTGAGTCTTCATCTTCATTGCGTTTCCTGGACAAACGCACTCGGATACGGTACGGGACATTCCTGGGTGGGAACAGGTTTCAGAAAGTGTTTTGCCAAAGAAAATGCATACTTCACATGAAAAAAAAAAAAGGCGACGGGGTTGCATACAACCACTAAAGATGTAATAAAAATAAAACTTCAACTAACCCCTTGCTTGTGACACACTGCTTTCCTGTGTCTTCATTTACTAAGTGGTTACAACTGCCTACCACTTATGTTTTGGACTCGACTCAATGGTCAGCTAACATTACTAGTTTTAGACACTCTTTTTGAACAAGGGAGTTTAGTTAGAAGCCAGAAATTACTTGGGATGCCAAATAAAAACTGATGTTTTGGTTTGAGATTCCCAATTCAACATATCTTTACTAAAAATAAGCCAAACGCAAAGAAGGGAAAGAGCCAACACTAAATAGCTACTCCTCTAGGATATAGCACCATACATTTAAAAAAATTACCACCCACTATCAATAACTTCAGCAAGGATGAAATGAGCCTAAATAGGGGTACAACTTCTTAGAAGAAACAATTAAGCACCTTATTCCTTTGGCCCAAACAGCTTTGTTGAGTCTAGTGTCAATGCGCACATCAGGAGTTCCCATTTCTTTCATGGCAAATTTGCGGATTTCCTTTAGAGCCCGGGGAGCTCGCTTTTTGAAGCCTCTAAAATTCAGGAAAGAGGAAACAAACACAATCACAAAAAATGTTAGATGAATTGCAGCTCTACTTCAATAACAGAACAATCTTAGAATCTCACCTTTTGCAGGCCTTTCCTAACCCATCTATCCCATTTCTAGCAATTCTGTGCATGTTTTATATGTGCATCTTTCTGTTCACGTATCCTGTTAGGATATACTCTCCAGAGCAAGTGTTTTTGCCTTTTTTCCATGTCCCCAGTACACTCAGGTACCAACCACATAATGCTTGTTGACTAAATAAAACCTAACCTTAACTATGGTGTATGTGATGAGCTAAGTGATATAAAGCAATCAAGATATGATGGCACTTTCCCCCTAAATAGCTTCAGTGGCTAGCATTTTATTGTTTAAAGCTAGGATTTCAATAAATGACTGGATGCATGACTTGATGCAGGCATTGCTTTCTCCTTTTTATGAGGGGTGTACATATATGTAGACACCAGGCTTTCCTTCATTTTCTCTCTTAAAGGGGTGATGGTAGGGTGCACTCTGGGAAACTAGATAAAAGAGTAGCACTTAAAAAGTAGTAGAGCCAAGACCAGAACTCACAACTTCAACCAGACTTTCCCCCCACTGATTCTTTATGGTCCAAACTTTGTTTTCCCAGAGGTAGAGCACACAATCTTTCCCCCAGCATAGATCTATTAAAAATTGAAGGCACAAATCTGGCCTCAGACACTTTCCAGCTATGTGACCCTGGGCAAGTCCCTTGACCCCCATTGCCTAGCTCTTACCACTCTTCTGCCTTGGAACCAATACAGTATTGATTCCAAGATGGAAGGTAAGGATTTAAAAAAAATAATAATGAAGGCAAATTTAATAAATCATCTATACCACTGAGCCTGCCCAGTTTAACTGCTTTTGAAAACAAGATTATACTTGAGGCAGCCTGAAAATTGCATACATATATGCAATATATTAACTTACATGTTTGGAGGAAACTATTCTTTAGAATTAGAATGGCTAATGACATATTAGAAGGTAAAATTTATAAGGTACAGTCCCTGCCTTAAGGAATTTTTAGTCTAGTTGTATAGAAACAATTCCTCATATTTACCTGGTGGTTCTCTCACAACTTTGCTTTGAGGTTGGACTTCCCAACACTACTCTGTTTTACAGATGAGACTAAGACCTTAAATCTAGGGCTTGACCTTAGAGGTCATCAAATCCAATGCTCTATTTTACAAAAGGAAATTAAGCCCCAAGGAGGTCACTTACACAAAATCACAGACATAAGACAGGATTTGAACCCAAGTTCTGTGACTTTCAAAGCCTATGTTCCAACTATACTACACTGTCTCCCAATTGGGGTTCAGTCTGCTCAACCACTTAATACATAAGCAGCCTTAGGTAGGACTTTGAACCCTAGAGTTCCTTCATCTGTAAAATAAAAATGTTTTCATTCGTCTTATTTCAAAAGGCTGAACTAAATAACTTCAACTCTTCCGGCTATGTGATCCTGGGCAAATTACCTAGCCAGGTGTTTCTTAGAGCCAATACACAGTAGACTCTGAGAAGGTATGAAGACTCAAAACATGAGGTCTTCTAAATAGTTGTCTCTTAAGCCCATCCTATTCACTTATAGTGACTGTCTTTGGTAGGCTAAGCCAAAACTTTTCTAAAGCCTGGAACAAGAGGTGAATCCACTTCAATAAGTCCCAAAATATAGACAATAGAAAATACTAAATTAAATTACTAAGTAAATATGCAGTTAATTTCAAGTGCAAATTCATATAATCCAGACTCTTAGAAATGATGGTAAAGAAATAATTTTCATTCCTTTCTTTAGGCCCACAATTGCCTCCAAACATGAAAACAAATGTATACTATAAACAAGCTCAAAAGACAGGAAACAAAACAAAATGTAACCAGACTAGCCATTTAGGAATACTTTTCTCCAATGGACCTTTATTTAAAGCCCAAGCCAACTACTTCAAGTAGAAATTCAGTTTATTTTCCAGAACAAATTATGCCAAATTTAAGGATTTCACTTGCTCCTCAGCTATTGCTCAATTTTCTTAAGTAGGTAAACATACTGAAGTGAAAATAATCTTCTAGACACACAGCTTCTCTTATTAATGCCTGACTAGTATGTCTTCCTATGGCTTCAAACATCATTTAAATAACACTGGGCAACAATGATACTTAAGCTATACCAGGATTTTAAATCTTTTCTAAAGTAACCCCACAGAGAGCAGATAGGTGGCTCAGTGATTTAGGAGCCAAGTCTGGAGACTGAAGATCCTGGGTTCAAATATGGCCACACAATCCCCGTCAACTAGCCCTTACTGTTCTTCTGCCTTGGACCTAATGATTCTAAGATGGAAGTAAGGATTTTAGAAAAATTAAATTAAGCAAAATAAAACCCACAGATACTCTTCATGTCACCCCCCCACCTAACTCTTGGCTCAGTATCACTGGCATAAGGGAACTCAAAATCCCAGATTCATGCCTTTTCCTTGCAGCTGAATGAAAAGCAAGGAAAATTCACGAAAAATTCTGGCAGCAGGCAAGCTATGTTTAACTACTCACCCATTAAACGTCCAGGTCTGATTTTAAGTAAACCTTCTTAGACACATAATTGCTCAACATAAGCTTCTATAAACATTCCCCAAAAGCATTTCGGTAAGCATTTAACCTTTTTCAATTTTAATAATTCACACAAAATAATAAACGGGTAATCTCTATTCAACTGTGAATTCGTTGCTTCCAACGTGCATTTTTAAGGAAAAAAGTTGAACATTTTGGCTTCCAACCTGTCCTTGAAAACATTTACACAGGTATCCGCTTTGCGAATGACAGAATAAAAAAACCATGCTGGCTTGTTCCCAACAAATTCCATCCACCCTGCGGGGACCCCCAAAAGCTCGCGGAAAAACTCTCTCCATACTTACACTCCATGGATCCGCTTGTGAATGTTGATGGTATATTCTCTGGTCACCACCTCGTTGATTGCAGAACGTCCCTTCTTTTTCTCTCCACCTTTCTTTGCGGGAGCCATCTACACGAGAGAGTATAGATAAAGAAAGGGTTTATGGACCCAGCAAATGACAAAAGGGACCACCCTTGTCTCTTCAGCCAGCATGCTCCACTTCCGGGAGCGTCCCGACCTGGCCAGCCTAGTTCTCAGCCTCCTTCCCAGACCTCTCCCTTTCTCCAGGACCGAGACACTCTCAGGCCCGCAGGCTCACCACACGTGCGGTCCCCTTAAACCTCGCTTTCTCCCACAAGCAGGTTCTCCCTCCACCACTTCCCCCAAGCCCCAGCCATCAGCGTCCCGCCGGCGCTCAGGGCCCGGGCCCCGAATCGAGTTAGACTGAATTTAAAAAGACCCCTGTGGCGCCGAGGCGCTAACTCCTGCTCCGGGAGACAGAAGAGCCTCGGCCTAGCTAAGGGGGGTTCCCGCTGTACAGATTAGCGCGACCACCAGAGAGGATGGAGGCGGATTCACGGAGGTTAGACAGCTAAGAACACACTCACCCTGCCGGGGACCAGGTCCGAAAGGAAGAACGCCGGGGATTATGGGAGAACCTAACACCCAAGCCTCAGTACTACTTCCGGGTCGCGCATGCGCAAATGGGATAATGAACAGCGGCTGCGTGGAAGGCCGAGGGTGAGGGGCGCCTGCCCCTCTACGTCTTACGTCACACGGCGGAGGCGGGGCGGAGAAAACAAATTTCCTCCGCTTCTACCAGCCTACCTTTTTTGTTTACTCAAGCCAGAGTACTCTTGCTGAAGGGGCCAGCCAGAACGGATAGAGAAATCCCCTCACCCGGAGTGCTTCGTGAATGGACCCAAATCGTCATTTCATCTCCCACCTGTGCATCTTTGCGCTGATCCCCCGTTCCTGGATGCATTCCCTCCTTCCTTCCACTTCGTAGAATCCTGAGCTTCGGTCAATGCTTAACTCAGGAGGCAGCCGTGATTTCCTCTCATTGTTTGAAAGATTTCCTCAAATAGCCAAGTATTGACTTCCCTGCTTACATAAAGTGTTCCTCTTATTTCAAGTTAAACACGCTTAAAAATATGGCCAAAAATTGGTGCCACGAAAATAAACGAAATATAGTTCTTGCCCATAAAGATTTTATAATTTAGTAGGGGAGCTAAGGCACATAAAACATAGAACACTGAATATGATACACATGATTAGTGAAAATTTAACAATGATTCTAATTACATTTATCATAGCACTTTCAAGTCCAATCAGTAGCGAGGTCTTCTTGTCCTTTCCCTATTCTACACATCACTTTTCTCCACCAGGTGGAGTTCAGGGAAAGGCTTTTCTTGGAATGTGGCACCAGAGCTGAGCTTTGGTTAAAAAATGATTCCGAGAGCTTGGAAGGAGGAAGTGACTCCAGTCAAACTGGACGGTGCTCTGCACCTTCATCTCTCCTCCCCTAAACACACTATATTCCTTCTCAGACCTCTATTCCTGGAATGCCTCTGTCTCCATCTTTGTCAGTGGCCCAGTGTCTCTTCAAGGCTAGTGTTAAAGTAGGAAAAAGCTCTCTTTAATTAAGAAAGGGAGTTTAGCGTTAGAATTCAGGCCTCCTGGCAGAGCTGTGCACCATAAACCCACACAGTCTCCAGACTCTGACAGCTCGGATCACTAAACTCCTGGGAGTGCCACCGCGCTAGATGACAGCTCCGAAGAGGGGCAGAACTTGGGGATCTTTTATACCCCCCAGAGAACTACGTACAGCAAGCATGCACAGACAAACCGCAAGCAGGCTGCAAAGAGGTTGCAGCCAGCCTTAGGAGTATCAGGGAGCGGTCTACTATAACAATTACGAAGGAAAGGTCAAACTAAGAGCTGGGCTTCTGGAGAGGGATCTTTAATACAATGGGAGAAGCTTTTAAAACAAATAAAGGCGCTCAACATTGGGACTTTATCCACTAATCCCACCCACACTAGGGTCCCTAAACAGTTTAAGGTCTATGCTTCAATCCAATACAAGTGTGCCCGGTACTGGGGTTTCTCAAAGGGCAGGGGTAAAACTGAGGAGTCCAGATTTCACTTTGACATTATCTTTATCTTGAATTGGTGACAGGTCTCTCTTCAGGCTTGAAGTAGCTCTTAATGAATCAATAAGCATTAATCAAACACTTCTAATGTTCCAGGAGGCACTGTGTAAAATGCAATGGATACAAAGACGCAAATGAACCTAGATTCCCTCAATGAATTTACATTCTAAAAACAGAGTTTTGTTTTGTGCCTTCAAATAGGTAGTGCAGTGGATAAAAATAGTGGGCTTGGAATCAGGAAGACTCCTCTTCCTACATTCCAATCTGGCCTCAGACATGTACTAGCTGTGTGACCCTGGGCAAGTGTCTTTACTGTGGTTGCCTCAGTTTCTTCATTTCTAAAATGAACTGGAGAAGAAAATGACAAACCACTCCAGTATCTTTGTCAAGAAAATCTCAAATGGGGTCACAGAGAGTTAGACAGACAATTGAAAATGAATGAAAAACAATACATTATAGTTAAGAGATATTGGCCTGCTACCAAAACTCCACTCTACTGCCTGGACCCTTTAGGCTGGTTCTTTGGGCTGCCACACCTTTATCAGGGTTTAATAATCAAATCAACATGACCTTTGATATTGTGAAGTGGGAGGGGGATAATCTGCTTCCCAGGATTCAAGCTTTCTTCCCAGACTCTCTCCTACTCAACCACAAAGACCAATCTTCTATATGCCAATCTTCCCTACCCTCTGGAACCCTGGCTGCATTGTTAAAAAAAACCACAAAAACAAATCTGCCTTTCCTATTAGACCTGAGTACTTCCCTTGGAAACTACTTTGTAAAATGCTGTTTATACTGACATGCATACTTATACATTGTTTCCCCCTTAAACATGTTGTTTAAGGCTTCTAGGTGGTGCCAAATGCACAGAGCTCTAAGCCTGGAGTCAGGTAGACTGGAATTTAAAATTGACATCAGACACTTAATAGCTAGGTGACCATGGCGATCACTTAATCTGTGTTTGCCTCAGTTTCCTCAGCTGTAAATGGGGGATAATAATAACTTACCTCCCAAAGTTGATGTCAGAATCAAATGAGGTATTATTTGTAAAGCACTTAGAATAGTGCTGGGCACATAGTAGGCACCATAAAATGACCGTTATTGTTCAGTTATTTTATTGGCAAAGAGACTCCTCATTTATTGTTAATTTGGGGAGTCTGGTTGTGACATACAGGAGAGATTGGAATAGAGACTGGAGTACTGGGAAAGGCTCCTACTGCAGTGATTTGGCAAGGAGAGGATTAGTTAGACTAGAGTAAGTATAGAAGGGCAAATACAAGGGATA
Source organism: Monodelphis domestica (assembly GCF_027887165.1). Classification (NCBI taxonomy): domain Eukaryota; kingdom Metazoa; phylum Chordata; class Mammalia; order Didelphimorphia; family Didelphidae; genus Monodelphis; species Monodelphis domestica. Next base: position 199,862,302 of record NC_077234.1, read on the forward strand.
TTTGAAGATGAACAGCTAAATTTGACAATAGACTTAACATGTGGGAATGTGAGAGAATGTGAATTTAAAATGACTAAATTTTCTAGCCTGTATGATTGAGAGAAGAGTAGTGATATTGAAAAGGAAATTGAGGAAGGGAGCTGATTTGAGGGGCATGATGAGCTTTGATTGCAACATAATGGAGGGCAGCTAGATGGTTCAGTGAATTGATAGTCAGATCTGGAGAGGGTGTCCTGGGTTCAAATCTGATCTCAGACACTTCCCAGCTGTGTGACCCTGGGCAAGTCCCTTAAGCCTAGCCCTCACTGCTCTTCTGACTAAGAACCAATATACAGTATTGATTCTAAGATAGAAGGTAAGGGTTCAATTTTTTTTAATTAATTTTAAAAAGAACTTGAGTTTGAGGTGATTTACATGAAGACATATAGTCATATAATATGGTAAATTTAGTGAAGCATTTTTAAGGTGGAGAGAAAATTGTGAATATCAACCAGGCTAGGCACACATAGTAAAGGGAGATAATAAACTTATCTTAAATTTTATTCAGAAAAAAACTGTTTTGCATGCAGCATAAGGCTATATATTTCAGCTCCATGTTTAATGAACCATGTTGGGCTGATGAAAGCTTACTTTCATCTTTGTGCCCATATGCAGAGGGAGGAATAAACACCATGCACGTCAGTCCACAAAAGTCATCTGCTCCATCTATACACCAGATCTGGTTTTTTTTTTTTTAGATCCCTTTATTATACCCTTGTCTGAATCAAAAGCCTTCAGGCTAAGTCTACAAAGCAAAGAAGAGAATGGAGACAGTCTGTGAATAATTCAGGCCAATTCCTTTTTGCCAGATAATCATGGCAAAAGTGCTTAAAAAATACTAATATTATCCAGATGATTGCCAGAGTTTTTCATTTTGTGTGTCTAAACAGGCCTTTAGATTATCTTTCATTGAGTGAACTGCAGTTGTCATTAGTGATAGAGGAAAACAGATTTTGATTCTGTACCCTCTGAAAGTCAATGTGTTTCAGAACTCAGAATCAATTCATTCTCTGGGAGCCAAGACAAACAGACAGGTTGTAGTTTCCCCCCCGGAAATAAGATAAAAGAGTGAAACAATATTTTAACAAGCAAAATGTTAATTAATGATAAGCTTTAGAGCTGAAATCTCCTATCAAGAATATAGGTTTAAAGAGTGAACAAAGGACTAACTAATATATTTTCTAAATTTCTCCATATTCTGAGTATTTGAAAAGCAACACATCAGTAAAAGACAAATATACAGCACAGTATGCCCTTCCCTAAAACTTTCATGTCCTCTAGGTATAAAGAGCTAGAGTTAAAAACTAGAATATATTTCTATTAAGAATCTTTTCCTTTTAAGAAGTGGAGATTCTAGACAGAAAGGAAGATCAGTGGAACAGACTGGGGGCAAGCAACCTCAGCAAGACAGTATACGATAAACCCAAAGATCCCAGCTTTTGGGACAAAAATCCACTATTCAATAAAAACTGCTGGGAAAATTGGAAGACAGTGTGGGAGAGACTAGGAATAGATCAACACCTGACACCCTACACCAAGATAAATTCAAAATGGGTGAGTGACTTAAACATAAAGAAGGAAACCATAAGTAAATTGGGTAAACACAGAATAGTATACATGTCAGACCTTTGGGAGGGGAAAGATGTTAAAACCAAGCAAGACATAGAAAGAATCACAAAATGTAAAATAAATAATTTCGACTACATCAAATTAAAAAGTTTTTGTACAAACAAAACCAATGTAACTAAAATCAGAAGGGAAACAACAAATTGGGAAAAAATCTTCATGAAAACCTCTGACAAAGGCTTAATCACTCAAATTTATAAAGAGTTATATCAATTGTACAAAAAAACAAGCCATTCTCCAATTGACAAATGGGCAAGGGACATGAACAGGCAGTTCTCAGCCAAAGAAATCAAAACCATTAATAAGCACATGAAAAAGTGTTCTAAATCTCTTATAATCAGAGAGATGCAAATCAAAACAACTCTGAGGTATCACCTCACACCCAGCAGATTGGCTAACATGATAGCAAAGGAAAGTAATGAATGCTGGAGGGGATGTGGCAAAGTAGGGACACTAATTCATTGCTGGTGGAGTTGTGAATTAATCCAACCATTCTGGAGGGCAATTTGGAACTATGCACAAAGGGCGATAAAAGACTGTCGGCCCTTTGATCCAGCCATAGCACTGCTGGGCTTGTACCCCAAAGAGATAATAAGGAAAAAGACTTGTACAAGAATATTCATAGCTGAGCTCTTTGTGGTGGCCAAAAATTGGAAAATGAGGGGATGCCCATCAATTGGGGAATGGCTGAGCAAATTGTGGTATAAGTTGGTGATGGAATACTATTGTGCTGAGAGGAATAATGAACTGGAGGAATTCCATGGAGACTGGAATGACCTCCAGGAAGTGATGCAGAGCGAGAGGAGCAGAACCAGGAGAACATTGTACACAGAGACTGATACACTGTGGTATAATCGAACGTAATGGACTTCTCCACTAGTGTCAATGCAATGTCCCTGAACAATCTGCAGGGATCTAGGAGAAAAAACGCTATCCACAAGCAGAGGACAAACTGAGGGAGTGGAAACACTGAGGAACAGCAACTGCCTGACTACAGCGGTTGAGGGGACATGACAGAGGAGAGACTCTAAACGAACACTCTAATGCAAATATTAACAACATGGCAATGGGTTCGAATCAAGAACACATGTGATACCCAGTGGAATCACGTGTCGGCTGGGGGGGGGAAGGGGAATGGAAAAGAAAGTGATCTTTGTCTTTAATGAATAATGCATGGAAATGATCAAATATTATAAAATTAAAAAAAAAAGAAGTGGAGATTCTGAGAATTTGCTGATTAAATAAAGCAGTGTTGTTTTCTTCCTTCTTTTTCTCTCTTTCTTTCTTTCCTTTTAAAACTTTCCCTTCTGTCTTTGTGTCAAGTCTATGACAGAAGAGTAGCAAAGACTAGGTGAATTGCCCAGGGTACTAGAGCTGGAAAGTGAGGTCGGATTTGAACCCAGGTCCTCTGGCTCCAAGACCTAGTGCTTTATTTACTGTGCTATCTTTGCCCTATAAAGCAGAATTTTTAAAAAGACCCTGACAGATGACATTTTGAACTTACTGAAGAATAATATATTAGATGGTGATTATTCTTTATTTTAACATAGAACTCTTTTAAAGGGTTTTTTTAATGGTAAAATATTTTAATGGATTAGAAATGTTTGATCACAAAAAATGACTTACACTTTTCAGAAACACATTGGCATTTTATGCAGTGTTTTGCATTTTTGGGTATTCACGCATATTTCACTTTAGACCCATAACTCTGTGAGGGTAGGAATTATAGCCATTTGAGAAATGATGAAGCTAAGGCACAGAGAGGTTATATGCCTTCCCAATAGTTAAGTGGCTACTTGGTGAAAGGATTAAAGTTGGAACCCAGGAATTCTGCTGGAAAAAAGGGAAACAAGCTTTTAGTTAAGCACCTACTATTCAGTCAGCACTGTGTTAAGTGCTTTATAAATATTAATCTCATTTGATTCTTCAAGAATTCTGAAAGGTAGTCGCTATTTATATCCTCATTTTACAGATAAGGAAACTGAGTTAGAGAGGTAGTGACTTGCCCAAGGTCATATATCTGAGGCTGGATTTGAACTTGGACCCAGCACTCTATGCACTGTGGCACCTACCTACGCATCATACTGAGGGACCCCAGGAAAGAGTATTTCAGGACTTCATCTGTCCAGCTTTGTTATTTCCATGTTGGTAAATTGAAAAGATTAAATTCATTCATGTTTTGGGGAGGATTGTGAAGTTGGGCATTTCTGTGGGTTACTCATTTATATGTGATAGGCTGGTATCTTTCGTTTCTTTTTTTTTAAACCTTACTTTTTGTCCTTTAGAAACAACTCTAAGACAGAAGGGCAAGGGCTAAGCAAACAGAGTTAAATGACTTGCCCAGGGTCACACAGTTAAGAAATATCTGAGGCCAAATTTGAACCCACATTTTCTCCCAACTTCAAGCCTGGTACTCTATCCACTGAACTACCTCGTTGTCCCCTTTAGGGTGGTATGTTTTCTTTTTCTTTCAAATTCTTATCTTCTGTATTAGAATGAATATCAAGTATCCCAAGGCAGAAGAGGGGTAAGGACTAGGCAATGGGGGTTAAGTGATTTGCCCCGGGTCACACAGTTAGGACATATCTGAGGCTAGATTTGAGCCCAGAGCTTCCTATCTCCAAGGCTGGTTCTTTACCCACTGAGGCACCTTCTATCTGCGCTCAGGCTGGTATTTTTCCAGAGAAAAGATTCATGGATTTTCCCACTACCTTTACCTGATTTCTTTTCCATTTGGACTAGAATAGCTTCTCAGAGAAGAAATCTAGTTATGGCAGGTTAGCATGTTAACATCCCACTCTAGCAACATTTACATCTATAGCTTTCCTCTTGAGTTAAAATGTGGAGACATTTACTGTTAAATCCAGCCTCGGGGATCTTTCAGGGCTGTCTGAACAAGCTGTCCAATGTGCACAGTTCAAGCTCACAGGCACAGAATTCTTTCAACTTCAATCTGACAGCAAAAATTTCAATCTGCGTAGTGTTGCCATCATTTGATGTCACGCTAAGAGCTGGATGGGGCCATTGAATCTAGCCTCCATTTTTTGCAAATTAGGCCCCCAATGTGTAGAAAGGTTAAGGAACTAGTCTGGAGAGATGGAAAGCGTTTGAGATGGGATTTGAACCCAGGTCTTCTTGGCTCCAGCAAGGTGTACTGTGTATAAATGGAGATTTTGAGCCTTTGGAATTCATCCTCCAGAAGTCCCTTAGAATTTCCCAAAATTCCATTTTTCCTGCATCCCCACATTTTATGTGATTGTATTTAAGTGGCTGTAACCCCTCCCTCATCCTCTTTTGAACGTGTGACCAGGCTGAAGTCAGGCAGTTCTTTTGTTTTAGTTATTATTAATAAAACTTTATAAAATAGAACTTAGTTATTGATTATTAATTTTAAAGCCCACAACTGGATAGAGGGCTGGCTGAGAAGACCAAATGTTTCAGTCCTACTTCTAGAACATATTGGCTGCAAATCATTTAGCCTCTCGGTGGGCTCTAAGCAACTCTAGAGGTTGCAAAAAAATACCAACCTACATTGGGGTAGGAGTTTCCTCAGCTGGGAGTTCTACAGCAATGAAATCATAGGTCTAGTTCTTATATTTGTTTTTCCCAAATCCAAGTGGAGTGTTCTATTTACTATGCCATGCTATTGTTGTTTTTCAGTCATTTAATTCATGTCTGACCCTTCATGATCCTACCTGGAGTTTTCTTGCCAGAGATACCAGAGAGGTTTGTCATTTCCTTCTCCAGCTCATTTTACAGGTGAGGAAACTGAGGCAAGCAGGGTGAAGTGACTTGCCTAGGGTCACACAGCTAGTAAGTGTCTGAATGAGGGCAAGATTTAAACTCTGGAAGATGATTCTTCCTGACCTCAGGCCTGAGACTTTATTAACTGCGCCAACTAGTTGCTTTCACTGCCACTTTCCCTTTTAATGTCAGAACTAGAACAGACTCTAGCTATTATTTAGCTCAACTTTTAAAAATCACTAATAATGGGGCCGCTAAGTAGCACGGTAGAGAGTGTCAGGCGTGGAGTAGGGAGGACCTGGGTTCAAATGTGACCTCAGATACTTCTGAGCTGTGTGACCCTGGACAAATCACTTAACCCAATTGCCTAGCTCTTGCCGCTCTTCTTAGAATTGATACTAAGACAGAAAATAAAGAGTTTTTAAAAAACCACTAATAAGAAATCTGAAGCCTAGACTTACTGAAGGTCCTATAAAGAGTGATTGGAACCCCGGTCTACCAGCTTTTTGCATTTTATGAGGGTCCCTTTAGAGAGGACGATGGCTTCTTCTTTTTCTTCACACTTATTTATTTATATTGAAGGATAGGGATTAGACCTGTGATTTCACTGGAAAAGGAAAATCCTTCTACCAGTATAGACGGGCACCTTTTCTAAAACTTGGAGCCTTAGTGTAGCCGTCAGCCCAAGCTGTGTGAGGGACAGGACTTGAATCTTGGTCTTCTTGGCCTGGAGGCCAGCTCTCTCCATTACTCCACACCGCCTCTCAGTGTTCTTTTACTGAATATAAATGCATGCAGAAATAAAGACAAAAATATGTTTACTCATAAATACATATACATATATGACCAGATACATATATGTACATATAAATATACCAAGAGACAGGACTTGCCTCCATAGGAAATTGTACAAATTTGTTAATTTATTACAAAATGTCCACTCACAGAAAAGCACAAGAAAACTTTCATAGTTGTGAAATGAACTGGTGTTTCAGATACAAAATAATTTACACATAATTCCATACAATTTTATTTTTTATAGAAATAGGTCATTATTACAACAGCTGTACAATACACTATGTTTTATAATTACATAAAATCTTTTCTTTAGAAACATCTCAACATAACAAAACATACAAAAAAAGCAAAAAGTGCATTTCTTAAAGGAAAATTCAATCCTAGGTATTTCTCATGAAAGATATGTAATAAGATGCAGCATCCCCATTCAGTGGGCCAAAACACAGTGCATTTTCCCCAGTGACCTGTAGTCCCAAACAGAGCTGATGGGCTGTTTGGGAGGCAGAAATGGATCTTCTTTGTGTTCTTGTGTGTCTCGCTAGAATTCCAGAACGTCAGCTGCATGATTGTGCTTACAGTTTGAGTCCTCCTTTGTAGTTGTAATTAATAAAGTAAACAGGTATAGTCCAGTGTTATTTTCTTAAGAAAGAGACCAAACAGTCACCAGAACAGGAAGGGTTAAAGGCCTGTTCCGTTAATTTCAGGTTGGAGAGTCTGACCAGCTCTGCCTGCTGATTTTTGTACTTGTTGGTCACGGCATGAAGTAAATAGACTTTTATTTATTTTTTTATTTTATACAGAAAGTGCCTAAGTTATTTTGTCTGTGCAGTTGTGCAAAAAAAAATTAACAATAATAAAAATAATCTCTTGTTCTTTCTCTCTTCCACAGATCTTTGACGAAGTGCTTCTCAAATGCAAAGGAAAGAAGATTGAAAGAATAAAGGCCAAATATCTCTTATTGACAGTCCACAGTCAGCTGGAGTAACATGGATGTGCTCACAAGGATGTGGCAAAAAAGTGCTTTCTCCGAGTGTTTACCCAACAAGGATGGGGTTCATGTAGAATACTGTTCATTTCCAGTCTGAGTGGTCATCGTATGGCTGTAGAGTACATCAGAGATCCACCGAGCCAGGGGCAACCAAGGACGTCCAGATCCTGATCATGTTCCCCCCGCTGCAACCTGCACTCTGAGATGTGTTCGGATCTAGGAGTTCTGAAATGTATTCTGCAGTGTGCAAAAGCCAAGAGTTTAGATGCAAAATCCGTTCTTCCTCTGCCCCTCCCTCTCTTGTCCATTGGTTAAAGCTGATTATGTATTGATGTCATGTTGGGGCCCTATCGGGGCGGCGGCTGGAGGCTCGAGGACTCTGATAGACTGCTGGGCCTTCGGGACGGATGTGGCGGCGGGGGCGGCGGAGGTGGAGGCGGCGGGGGCTGCTGGGGTGTGGGGTGATACCCCAGGGTCCCTTGCTGTTGGGAGTAAGCAGGCAGAAGCAGAGAGTCTTGTTGTTCATTGTGCAAAGAGGCTGGTGTTTGTACCTGGTGAGGAAAACAAACACACTTGGATTCCAGTAGTTATACTTTGATTGGCCAACTAGAGGGTCTTCCAAGGGAAGAGATGCAGATTCCATGCCAAATGGTTAATCTAGACCTTATCACAAGTGGAAGCCGTGGGGATGAGCTCTGGCAGATCCTGGGGACACATGGCATGGGATCTTGCTTCTCTTTTCCCACAATGCTACTTGATATGGCTTCAGTGAGCGGAAGGATTTTTTTTAGATCTTGTCTTCCATCTCAGAATCAATATCTGGCTCTCTATCTGCTAAGACACCCAGCTGCCCCTGGTAATTCCCTTTATTACCGTGGCTTTACCTACTCCCACTGAGCGTTTGGGAAATCTTACCAAATAGTGAACCTGTTCTGCACCTGGAGCCTAGAGTGATCTTCAAACTAGGGTTGGGGGCCATTTGTGAGTATGTATATTAGAGACCCCTCCCTTTGGCAGTCTGGTGGAGCCTTCTCGGAATCAAGTTTTTAAATGTATAATATCGGGGATGTAGGATTACAAAGGAACAGTGAATTACGGTGATCAAAATGTTAGAAAAAGATCAAGTTCCCAGATTCCAGGTAGGAATTCTTGGTCTAAGCCAAGAGGCGAAACAGGCTTTATCGGCTCTTTTCTCTTCTTGGTTTGGTCCCTCTCTAGAGAAGTCTCATGTTTCCCATCTCTTACCTGTAGATAGTGTGGTGGCTGCTGGGGCTGCAGGGGCTGCAAGGGGGATGGCTGTGTGGCCGAGAAGCCAGGGTGTAACACAGCCTGTCCCATCAGCAGAATAGGGGTCGAGGTGCTGCTGCTGGAGGTTTGCACTTCCAGACTTGGAAAGCCAGATGGGCTTTGAGGATATCTGTTTGGTTTCACGGGGAAGGAAAAAACAAACATTAAGGATGAGATATTTAAAGCTTCCAGCAAGACATGGAATGATTATTTGGGGAAATCCTGGGAGGCTCTCGAAAAGTTTCAGGTATTTGGAAAGTCTGTACATTTTTTCTAGGGCATCTTCAATCAGTTTTCCTTTCTTTTCTTTTCTTCTAAACTTTTACTCTCTGCTTTAGTTACAATTCCAGGTTCAAAGGGCAAGGACTAGGCAATTGGGGTTAAGTGATTTGCCCCAGATTACTTGGCTAGGAAGTATCTGAGGCTAGGTTTGAACCCCAGGGCCTTCCAACTCCAGGCCTGGACCTCTCTCTACTGTGCCACCCAACTTACCCTTCAAACCAGTTTTCTCTGAAGCACTCCCTATGTATATATACTTCACAAGTGGCCCAGATACTGGAGTGGCAGCTAGATTCTGGATGACTAAGGAGGCTCAGGCATTAAAAGGTCAACTTATTGTCCTACAAAAATTGGGGAGGGAGAGGGAAGAAAAGCACAATCAAGACTATGAAAAGCTCAACAAGATAAAAAGCGAGTCAGAGAAAGGTAGTGTTGAATAATGGATAAACTGATGAATTTGAAGTCAGGTAGATCTAGGTTCAAATCTGTTTTCTGACACCTATTAGCTGTGTGATCATGAGCAAGTCATTTAATCACTCATTTTCCTCATCTTTAAAATGGGAACAATAATACCTGTAATAACTATCTCACAAGTTTGTGAGGAGCAGATGATATACATTGCTATATAAATGTTGGTTATCATTATTTTTTTTAAAAACAGCTAACCTTTATTAGTGCTTACTACATGCCAGGCACTGTGAACCTTAAAATTTCTTAGACTTATAAATGTTGGAAATTTCACCATTGGGAAATTTCAGACTTGGAAAATTTCTTACTGATAGTCTATTGGAATGTGAACCTCATTGGCATGGGAGGTTCCTCCTCCTCCCTTCTTAAGATTACTTTAGGACAGAAACATTTTGCTGAACAATGGAAAGGGCTGCAGCATAGATCAAAATTTAATTATTCCAATCTCCACCCTACTCAGGGTAACAGGATTTAGGAAGGGCTGTAGCAAAGGATCAAGATTTAATTATTTGAGAATATGACCTTCAACTGACATGTGCAAAGCCACAGAACTCTGGGTGGTCCTGGGTTAAGGTAGAGCCACCATTGGCACAGGGAAGACATGGACAGTGATTGGTAGATGTGAGAACTGAGGGGAGGGAACTTGGATAGTTTCCTTAAAGATAGCGGGGTCTGAGGACTAGAGGTGGTTGGTTGGAAAGGTTTTGCTCTGAGAGGTTGTGCTCTGAGAAGCTTGCTCTGAAGGAAGCTGGAGGTGGAGGCCCCTGAGACTGTTTCTCCATTTTGGTCACGTGAGTGATAGGGACTGATCTCTTTTCTTTGCCTCAGCTATCTAAGGGCTTGGGCCTTTTGGCCCAGCCTAAACAGAAGGGGTATTTAAGCCCTATTCCCTTCTCTTTCCTTTCTCTCTCTCTCTCTCTCTCTCTCTCTCTCTCTCTCTCTCTCTCTCTCTCTCTCTCTCTCTCTATCTCTAATACCTTTCTTCTTCCTGTTTGTAATTAAACTCCATAAAAGGTTGATTGCTGACTTGAGTTTTCATTTAGGAATTACATAGCTGAATTCCTTGGCGACCTTAAATTAATATATATCAGTCTTTTAAAGTGATTTCCTTGTCACAGCACCATGCTAAGTGCTTTGCAATTATTCTCATTTGATCTTCACAAAAATCCTGGGAGGAAGATACTATTATTAGTCCCAGTTTACAGTTGAAGAAACAGAAGCAGAGAGAGGTGAAGTGACTTGCCCAAGGTCACACAACTAGTGTTTGAGGCTTGATTTGAACTCAGGTCTTCCTGTCTCCTGGCCCAATACTCTATCCACTATATCATCTAGCTGTCCCTTAAAAAAAAGTCAAAAGTTCACAGAATGAAGAATTTCTATACCCACTGATTCCCTGGAAACGAATATAACCAGTAGCAAGGTGGGGCAGTAGATGAAGTGCAAGGCTTGGAGTAAGGAATACATAAGTTCAAATCCTCCTTCATTGTAGTTATTTAGCTGTGTGTTCCTGGATAGGTCCCTTAAAATTCCTCAGCCCCAGTTCCTTCATCTATAAAATGGGGTTAAAAAGATCACCTACCTCACAGGGTTGTTGTGAAGCTCAAAAGAGATAACATAAGTACAACACTTTGCAAATCTTAAAGAGCCATCTAAACGAGGGCTATTGTTACTATTATTATAACCAGAAAGTTTGTCTCCAAACACTTGGACCACTTGGGTGGAACGAGCTAAAAACTTGGCTTAATTAGAAACACTGGCTGAATCTTTGGGGAGGAATGCTGCTGTGTGTCTAAGAGAAACCTGAAAGAAATTGGGCGACTGGGGTTTGATGTTATTTAGGATTGCTATGAAATGGGTCATTCTTTACGAACTCTGGGAAGGAACCAAGGAGACTACAAACAGTGGGTGGTCCAACCCTGCTCTAGATGGCTCTCTAAAGGATTGTGAGATGGGAGGAAAATGTCAATGGAATTGCTTCAAAGGGAGTTTAAGAGTTAGAGAAAATGGAAGTCTGGGAGGGGTGCCTACAGAGGCTGTCTCTAAGGCAGGAAGAGCTGCCTTATGGTTTTCCAAAGCTTCTGTGTGGTTCTTTATTGAGTGGTGGCCACCTTCTTACAAAAATTAAGCTAGAATTTTACTGAAAGGGCATCATCTGCCAGGTATCTCTATTTCAGTCTCGCTTCCAAGGCACAGAAACTTTTTATTTTTCTAAGAGCTTTTAAATATTCAGCTTCATGTTTCAGTAATACTGACCCTGTTACTTAGGGAATAGTTATAGACCTAATGGTATGGACAAGGGATGGGACAGGAAGAATATTTTCTTTTTGTGGATGGAAAGGGGAAAAAAATCTACAAATTTCTTAATATCCCAATGGTGCATCATCAGTGACACAGGCTGGCAGTTAGTGGTTGTTGGACTTTTGGGGGGCATGTGGGGGTAAGGAGTTCAGACCTTTGATTTCATTGGTGTCCCATAAGGAGCTCCCAGTGAAAACAATTCCCTCTTTCAAAGCAGAGAGGCAACTCTTCCTTAAAGTCTTAAGGAATGGTCTGGTATGTGTGAGAAAGTGCGTTTGAGTGGCCACTATCTATTATTCTAGGCTGCTCCTTCCTATCAATGTTGGAAACCATACAAGGGGTCCTGCAGGGTTCTAGTAGCTAAGCTGGGCCCACTGGAGTTTATGTCCTGAGGGTAGAGGCTCTTCACATTTGAGAAGGAGTCAGTGCCACATCTGACTGGCTAAATAACTGGGGCTGAAGGGCATAGGTTGTTGTTATGGAAGGCAATTACAGAACAGGGACCTTTTAAAAAAGAACAGCTGAATACAATTAAAATGATTCCTTCTGATTTGAATAGGGAGATAATGATATTATGACCCCAACCCAGTTTTCTACTCTCCTCCTATCTATCTTTCCTCCCACCCTTCTCCCTCCCTTAGCCACCTACTTTACTTGTCGTCCTGTGCCACCAGGGTCTGAGGACCTCCGCGCATCACATGACCCAGGCATCATTGGCTGGATTGGTTGGCTAAGCAGCAATCTTTAGGAGAGAGAGAATATTTTTCATCACCCTTCTGGTAATGACTGGCACACTACGGTGTTTACCAAGCCCCTATATGTTTATTCAATTCAAATGCCTCTTATTTCAACTTGAATTACTTTTCTCATTTTAACTTAAATGACCTTTCTTGGTCTCCTACTTGGGAGGTACATTGCAGACCTCGTCTGTCCACTGGGCTTGTGTGCTTTCTGTGTCATACAGCTTAGAAACTTCCATGTTGCTTCTTAAGAATGTCTGGATTTCTCTTACTCACCTCCATAGTCCATGGCAAAGGGGAAATCTAAGGGGCCACTTTAAGATAGGCATCAGTTACTTTTCAAAGAAAGATGCTAATTCCTGCTGACTGAAGATGAAGCATAGTACTCACTCGCTATCCAAGAAGTGATGGGGAATATGTACGAAGAGACACATGTTTTTGGACACAGCCGACGTAGAGATTTATTTTGTTGGACTATATATACATATACATGTGTATATATAGTCAAGTAAAACAAGTTATACACACACCAAATTATATATACATATATAACATTTATTATAAGGGCTTTAATTTATGTCTCTCCCTGACCCCCATCCCCCAATTGTGGGGAGATGGAGGGAGAGAAAAATAAATCCTTGTTAATAGAAAGACAATTTAATTTAAAAAATAATGCAAACAAAATCCTCCAAAAGGCCCTGTTCATACCTGAGTTGCCTATCATGGCTGAAGTCCGGGCTGGGATGACACTGTCCAGTATCCTGGGTGACAGAACCAGGTGTGGCCAGGCTCAGCGCTTGTGGGAGTAAGGCTGTGCTATTGAACTGTGAGGTTAAGCTGCTCACAGAATGGCCATTTCCCTGCATGACTTGTGTGCTTCTCATTGGCTTTTGACCCTGGAGCATGGATTTAAGGGGAAGGAAATGTCTTAATAAAAGAAGTTGGAAGAGTCAGTACTTCCTGCCTTCCTTCCTGCCTTCCTCCCTCCCTCTCTTCCTTCCTTCCTTCCTTCCTTCCTTCCTTCCTTCCTTCCTTCCTTCCTTCCTTCCTTCCTTCCTTCCTTCCTTCCTTCCTTCCTTCCTTCCTTCCTTCCTTCCTTCCTTCCTACCTTTTGTCTTAGAATCAATACTGTGGGGGGCAGCTGGGTGACTCAGTGAATTGGGAGCCCCAGAACTGGGAGGTCTTAGGTTCAAATCAATACACAGTATTGATTCCAAGACCCCCATTGCCTAGCCCTTACCACTCTTCTGCCTTGGAACCAAAACACAGGATTGATTCTTTTTTTTTTTTTTAAACCCTTTCCTTCCGTCTTGGAATCAATACTGTAAATTGGTTCCAAGGCAGAAGAGTGGTAAGGGCTAGGCAATGGGGGTTAAGTGACTTGCCTAGGGTCACACAGCTAGGAAGTGCCTGAGACTATATTTGAATACAGAACCTCCTGTCTCTGGGCCTGACTCTCAATTCACTGAGCCATCTAGCAGTCCCCTTGAAGGATATTTTCATCTTGCTCTGTTTCTGTCAGGTCTCTTGTCTGCCCATTTTGCCATCATTCATGAGTGGGGCAAAATTAGACCCTCCCTAGAAGAGAGGCCAAGGTTGGTTTGGATAGTGCCTTTGTAAAGGGTGAAGGGATCTGAGAAAAAAAAGTTTGGCAGATAATTCTCAGAGAACAGGCCATTTTAAGAAAAAGGACAATATTAAGAGCTGACTTACACCAACCTGTATCTGTAATCACCCAGGGTGATCTGAATCTCTAGTATGCAAAATCTCAAGGGAGATGGGTCTTAAGAGTCTATCTAGTCCAACTTGTACCCAAACAAGAATCCCTCTTATAAATATTCTCAAAGAGGAGTCGTCCAGCCTTTGTTTGAAGGCCTTCAATAAGAACACCACCTAAAGTCATTCATTCCATTCCCACTTTCAGATAGCCCTAAGTGTTAGAAACTTCCCCTTTACATCATAGCTAGATTTGCCTCTTTAAAAATTTAGAAGGATGTTCTTCTCCATCCTTTTAAGCCATCTCAATGAGAGGCAAGACTGACAAGGCTAGCTCTGGAATACTTTTCTTTTCTTTCTTTCTCAAATAGCATTTTATTCTCCCCACCCATTGCTTGTTAATACAATTTTTAACATTCATTTTTGACTGTTTTTGAAAAATTTGAGATCCAAATCTCCCCTTCTTTTCCTCTCTCTTCCTTGAGCCACTAAAGAATGTAGAATATGTTTCAAAGCAAATCAGAAACAAAAGGATGGGGGGGGGGAAGAGTTATTAAGATATGGAACAAAATTAACCTTAAGGCTTACTTTAAAAAAAAAGAGAGAACTTATTAGAAAAAAGAAAAAAATTTGCTTGGATTTAATTTCAAAAGATCTTCTACTCCCCAGTTTACCCCCTTCTGCTATCAATAATAAATCATATCTTCACTCATTTATGTCTGCCTGTCATTGCTGAGATAATGGAATCTGAAAAAAAGTGTATTTACCTGGCTTGCTATCACACTGGATTCCCGTAGCAGCTGCTGATTTGCTATTTGGGAAGTTGTAATTTGCCCTGGAAGTTGAGGACTAGGAATGAGTTGTGCCTGGGAAACCACCCCTGACCTCTGCTGTAGCTGCTGTTGCTGCTGAGGCTCAGGCCGTGGAATGCTGCTGAAACTTAGGGATACAGCTGACTGCTGTAAAAACATCTGGAAAGAGAAAACAGAGGCATGCACCATCAGGAAAGAAACCATATCTTCATCAGGCCTGCTAGATGGTAAACTTTTTGAGAGCATGGACTGTATATTCATCCTTGAATCTCTTCCAGCACCCAGCACACTTCCAGACACATAATAGAGATTTAAAAACTAAACTGAAAATTGAATCCTCTCTGCTTTATGGTTTTAATCCATGCTAAGCTACCAATGTCCTAATTCACAAAAATATCCCAGAAACAGTTTGTATTCTGAAGCAATTAAATGGTACAGGGTACCATTAAATGTCAGATAAGGCCTGGGTTTGAATCCTTCTTACTAGTGGTATCATCTTTTTGTTGTTCAGTGGTTTCAGTCCCATTCAATGATGCTATTTGGAATTTGCTGGGCAAAGATACTGTGGTAGTTTGCCATTTCCTTCTCCAAATCATTTTACAGATGAGGAAACTGAGGCCAACACGGTGAAGTGACTCATGCCAGATTTGAACTCAGAAAGCTGAGTCTAACTCAGTCTGACTGTAGACCTGGCACTCTATACTATACCACCTAGCTGGCCCAGCTGCATGATACATAACATTATGTGTCTCAGCTTCAGTTTCCTCTTCTATTAAATGAGAATGACAGTAGCACCTAGTTCACTGGGTTGTTATGAGGATCAGATGAGAAAACATATATAAGGGGCTCTGCAGTATTGATTAATAGAATGTCCCCAGTCCCCACATTTGCTCTTCAAGTTGTTTTTATACTCATGTGTGGGAAATAGGAATTGGCTTCTGAGTTTCTTATTAGATCAAATTATGATATTATTGTCATCATCTTACCTGGGGAAAAATCTACCACTTAGTTAAAAAAAAATAAATGGAGGTCCCAAATGGCCTTATTGAAAAGCCAGAAAGACCCTGGGATGTTTTGAGCTGCTATTTATACATCTTTCTTTATAAGTGAAAATAACCCTACTAAGGGGGAGTACTGTTGGAATGTATCTGGCTGAAAAGAACTAGATTTGAGGATTTTAGAAATGGAAGAAATCTCACAGGCCAGCTAATCCGATTCCTATCATCTCCACCACCATGACAATGATGGCTAGCATTTAGATTCTACAAAACACTTTATACCCACTTTTCCCATTTGATCTTTACAACAACCCTGTGAATTACAGATGAGGAAAATGAGATTCAGAATGCTAAATGTCCTGTCCAGGGTTGTGAAGCAAGTAAGTCCCAGAAGCATCAATTCCTTTGATGAGGAAAGTTGAGTGTGTTGCCTCAGGACACAGGGATAACTAGTCGGCAGGATAGCCTGGTCCAGACTAGAGTCTGATCCTTAGATGGGTGCATTTTCACTGGAATTTCACAAATGGATTCCCTTGTTTTATGAATGAAGAAAAAAACCACTACCTGAGGAGATACTTGGAGTCTCCAAGGACACAAAGTTACATGGTCGAGGCTGGTGATAGTTATAATTCTAACATAAGCCATGCTTTTTGAGCTGACAGAGATTTGGATTAAATATTTCTACATCTCAAATTCTGTCTCCCTCCTTTGTGACCTGATCCCCTTAACCCTCCCCCAAAAGAAACTAATGTAATCTGTAATAAAAACACATCTAGATTATATCGACCATATATCCTAATCTAGATTATTTCAAATATCTAGATTATATCAACTACATATCCTAATATTTATGAAAAAGTTCTGAGGAGATAGCTTACCTCTGAGAGAACAGTTCCTCAGTTATTAGACATTGAAGGACTAGACCTGTTGTCTGGCACTTAGACTCAGCATCATTTATTTGTCTAAACTATTTCCTTCTTATTCTTGCTATTTGTGTTTTTAAAAAATCTTAGCTTGTTTCTAATTGCTATAATAACTCCTATTTATAGAGTTCTTTAAGGTTTGCAAAGCACTTTCTCTACCACAAATCTGCCAGGCATAGAGTATGTTTTATTTTTCTGTTTTCCAGATGAAGGTCACAGAGATTAAATGTGTTGTTCAAGGCCACAGAGCTCATAACTGACAGAATTGGGACTTGAGCCCAGGTGTTGACTTCAAAAGCAATGCTCCCTGTATCACAACAAAAATGACGATGGCAACTAGCATTTATGCAGCAATTTAAAGTTAGCAAAGCACCTAAAAAATATCATCTCATTTTATCCTTACAGCAACTCCGGGGTCTGGGTTCTATTATAATTCCCATCTTGCAGCAGGGAGAACTAAAAAGCAGGCAAAATTTAAGTGACTTGCCCAGGGTCCCAAAGCTAGAAAGTGTCTGGCCAAGATCTTCTTGAGAACTCAAAGCCCAGAGATGCATCCGTTTTGTCCAATCTGGATGCACAACACGGCCTTTCAAAAATCTGTGAAATTACATAGAAAATTGATGCACAAAAATGTTTTACAAAAGCAGCCACTTTATATTCACAGTGGTGTTCCCAAAGCAAATTGGCATGGAACAGGCAGGTTCTATCTAGTGTTGTATGCCACTGATCCACAGGAACTGTTTTTTCATTAACTCTGTAACCCTGAGCACTTCCCTTGCCTTCTGCCTGCTTCACTTTCCTCATATGTTAAATGGGGAAGCTAACCAGTTCCTATTTTTCAGGGTTGTCATGAGATACCTTTGGTAAAGTGCTTAGCACAGTGCCTGGCACATAGTAGGCACTTAACTACTATTTTAAAAAAAATCCCTTACCTTCCATCTTAGAATTCATACTAAGTATTGGCTCCAAGGCAGAAGATTGGTAAGGGCTAGTCATTTGGGGTTAAGTGACTTGCTCAGGGTCATACAGGTAAGAAATTTCTGAGGTCAAATCTAAACCCAGGGCCCCCATCTCTAGTTGCCCCACTGCTATTTCCTTTCTATCTTTGTCTCTCTTAGAATAGCTTGAACCCAAAAAACAAAACAAAACAAAAAATATTAGAGGACTAAGAAACCAAACTGCATTGCAAGGTCGGGAAAACCTCAATAAACACCTAGTAAGAGGCCACTACATGCAAAACACTGCTAGAAATGAGAGATAAGAAAGTAAACAAAAAGATAAATTGAAGAGCCTCCATTTTTTAAGAGGCTCTCTATTTCTCCCAGTGCCTTTAACAGCACACAGTAAGCATTTAGTAAATGCTTGTTGTCTTTTTTCTTCTTTGAATCTTTCCTAAGGCTAAATCACTTGCCCAGGGTCAGAAAGCTACAAAGAAGTCAAAATTTGAACCCAGGTCCTCCTGACTCTGGCACTCTATCCACTGTGCCACCTCCCTGCCCCTGCAAATGCTTGTTCAATGAAAGGCTCAGCTCGTGATCACTAGTGATCTGTTATGAAGGAGAGAGGGCACAGTTTTAGTTTTGATGCCCTTGTATCCTTTATGTAGAAAGTAGGGTCCTTGGGGCCAAGGCTTGCTTCCCCTTTGTATCTGTATCTAGCACAGGGCCTGCTACATAGTAGTTGCATAAATGTTGACTGATTGACTCAAAGGGCTCTCCCCTTTCAGTCAGGAATTGATACCCTCCATGGCCAGCAGAGGGCGCGGCTTGCAGTCAGAGAGAGCCCAGCAAAAGAGGATGACTGTGGGAGATGGAGGATGCTGACAAGGTTTCTTGAGCAGAGCAGGATGACTCTTTTAATCCCAAACCAGAGAGCTGGCACTGTCAGGATCTGTGACAGTCTTGAATCTCTCTCTCTCTCTCTCTCTCTCTCTCTCTCTCTCTCTCTCTCTCTCTCTCTCTCTCTCTCTCTCTCTCTCTCTCTCTCTCTCTCTCTCTCTCTCTCTCTCTGTCTCTCTGTCTCTCTCTCTCTCTCTCTCTCTCTGTCTCTCTTTCTCTCTCTCTCTCTCTCTCTCTCTCTCTGTCTCTCTCTGTCTCTCTTTCTCTCTCTCTCTCTCTCTCTCTCTGTCTCTCTCTCTGTCTCTCTCTCTCTCTCCTCTCTCTCTCTCTCTCTCTCTCTCTCTCTCTCTCTCTCTCTCTCTCTCTCTCTCTCTCTCTCACACACACACACACACACACACACACACAAACCTGGCACTGAGGGCCCACAGGTTTTTAATAACTGTCTGATGACAAAAGGAAAGAAGAGGAGTTGAAGAACCAGTGCTCGGTCTGGGATTAGGGAGTTCAGGTTTTTATTTTTTGCTCTTATGCATTTCTAGATTGGCTACATAAACCATTTGTCCCTCAATTTCTCTGCACTAGCACATTGTGTGTGTGTGTGCGATGACATTTAAGGGAATATTTGGGAAAGCACATTGGGTCTGGTTGGGAAAGTGTTCTGTAGATACCAAGTACTTTTTATTTGCCATCAAAAGGGAGACAAAATCTGCCAGATTGAACAGTATTAAAAAAAAATCACATTTTTAAATTTCTGATTTTCTAAGGGGATGGAGAAGAAAATAATTCTGTGTTCAAAGCAACTTCCTCAAAGCACACCGATTATATTTATCTTCTTTTTTACTTTAGACTCATATGAAGTAATGTGGGGCAACTC